>NC_136696.1:2649641-2691253 GCF_947650265.1 Symphodus melops | reverse complement strand
CGTAATAATTAGAAATGCATGGTTGCACTGACAGCCTTCACTTTGAAAAAAAAAAAAAAAAAAGCCTCCTGATTAACATTTAAATAAACGTATCACACACTCAGAACATTGCATTTGTTCACACTTAAATGGATAATGACAAGCGCTGAGTTACTGCAGGAAGATTCCCTCAGTGAGCGTTTCATTTCAAACACACATCCCCACATTTGTACGCTAAACAGCATCTCGAATGAATGTGAGCAAGCATGACACGCGAAACAGAGAGGCACTTACCCAGAAGATGAGATTGAAGGTGAACATCAAATACTTCAAGCAGCAGAGGCAGCCTCTTGCCATGTTGCACTTCTTGAATTCTAAAAGGAACACAAAGGATAGATCCAGGTAAAAGACCACGTATTTGCTGCCTTTGGGTGAGCTGTACTTGTTGTTGGTCTTGTCTCCTGCGCTGGCGTCTGCTGCTGCCGCCGCTCCAGCCTGCGCCTGCTGTGCGCTTTTGCGCGGCCCCGTGGAGCCGTAGAATGCGCCGGCAGTGAAGCCGCGGCCGCCAAACGGCCGGCCAGACGTGGAGGCTTGAGCGAAATCGGAGTCGTGGCTATCTACAGAGGGGCTACGGTGAATGGCTGACTCCTCACTACTGGACTTCTCCATGCTCTAGGGCTGCAGCTGCTGATGAAGGGCTCCCTGATGCACAGTCTACCATAGTCTCAGAGATGACAGGACAGAACAGATCACGCTCCGATTGTTCCCTAACTCACACCCTGAAGCAAAAACTGAAACAAAAAAAAAAAAAAACCTCACAGGAACACAGCTACATCCACTTGAAAGCACACAGTTGAGTATGTGAGTCTTCAGTATAGAGGTGAACAGAGCTGCACTGTCCAGGCACCTCTGCCAGCCTGCTCACTGCTGCTGTCTCGCTGTGATAGTCCTGAAGTAGCTGAGCTCAAGGGTCCTGTGAAGAGCATTACCCACGCCTAAAGACAGAAGCGTCTTTCCGGGAAGAAGTTACAGCGCTCCTTCTATCCCCTCTTGTAATATCACTCTCGTCCTGTGCTGCTTATTGCTGTGCCAGGTTGTTCCAGGAGGAAAGAGACCCCGGTGAGTCTCAGCTGCTCCACTTCCACGATCACTTGCTGACCTGGTAACTTTTCTTCCTGCCTCTCTCTCCTCTCCTCTCCTTCTCAGTCCTCCTCCTCTCAACGTGCTCTGATGCTCTCTTCCCTTTACTGCTCTCTCTCTCTCTCTCTTCTCTCTGAGTGTGCCTGTCTTCTCTACTGTTCCATCCTGTGCTGAGCCGCTCAGTCCTCCGCACTGCCTGCGCTCTGCTCTCCCAATAGCAGCGCTCTGGCTGATGTGCTATTATCGGCAGACGCAACTAACGGGCATTCCCTATTTCCAACAAGAGCAGTGCCCTCCTCCCCCAGCTCTCTCTCTCCGTCTCTCTCTCCGTCTCTCTCACTCTCTCTCAACCCCTCCCCTGTGCATGGCAGCCAATGCAGCAGCTGCAGCAGTAGCCGAGCTCCTCCCCTCCACTCCCCGCGTCTTTAATAAGCTCATCACTGAGGTTGCTTTGACTTTACATGTTCAGCAATTTCATCGTTGCTGTCGGGAGAAATGAGAGGTCAGAGATGAATTGAAGCATTACACTCAGATAAATGAAAAAAAAAAAAGAAGAAGATTCAAGGTAATTGTAGATGTAGTAAAGTGCTGTGTGGAGTTGTAAGGTAAGGATGTGTGTGTGTGCGTGTGTGTGTGTGTGTGTGTAATGGATATTGCTGGCAGGTTTTTACATATGCAGAGAGATATCACTGTCAAGACAGGCGATGACACACGCACCTGCAATTTCACGCCAATATGGCTCACACTGTTTCAGTATGAAGGAGCGCACAGATTAATGTTGCATAAATAAACCGCGTTAACTCTCACAGAAGATCGTTTATATTTATTTATCTTTTTTTTTTTTTTTTTTTTGAAAAGCGGCCCAAAACATCAAGCGACTGTCACTAAAGTGATTAGTGCATGTGATGTGGGTGGTGTCGACGGCGCTGAGCTGCAGCTCGGTCACACTGTCGCTCTGTGTTATTCATCGCTGCACTGCCTACATCCATGTAAAGGGAGCAATTACCTGGCAGTGTCCAGCCTTAGGAATTATGGCACCATCTGAGGCATGGGAAGGGGATAGTGGCTTTAAAGACGCTGAACACTTTCTGATGCAAAGCCAGAGTCCGACACTCGATAGCCCTGCTGAATCACACGGCAAACCGAAGCAGACGATGGAGCTGCGATTGTACAAGTGCCTCACTCCCCAAACATCTACACGTGCATATCATCACTAACTAATTGGTGAAGGATAATTTAGGTTGCAACTTTCAATACAACAGAGCAATTACTGCCATGATCAAGCTGTTTCTGCGTCAGCTGGCCGGAGCTTATTATGACCCTCCAGACTGAAAATATAATTGCATTTATTGACTCCCACAATCAAATCCCCGTGCACTTTCAAGCTCAAAATGGTCGACAAGACGGCACATTGTTCTGCTATGGTAATGGTTGTCCATAAGCTGAGGGGGGGAGTAAGGGATCTGACTCCAGACAGATGGAGGGAGAGTTTGAACCTTGTGCTCTTAAAGGTAAATCCAGTAATACCCAAGTGACATAGACCAGCTAATCCCGCCCTCTGTTGTTTCACAATTTGAGACAGAAAACAGCCGAGGAAAGGTTCATGTACTGTGATTTAAACACACGGGAAAGATGGTCAACCAGCATTAACCAGAGTGAGCCAAACCAGACTGAGCCACACCGGACTGAGCCAAACCAGAGTGAGCCAAACCGGACTGAGCCAAACCGGACTGAGCCACACCAGACTGAGCCACACCGGACTGAGCCAAACCGGACTGAGCCACACCGGACTGAGCCACACCGGACTGAGCCAAACCAGAGTGAGCCAAACCAGACTGAGCCACACCGGACTGAGCCAAACCAGAGTGAGCCAAACCGGACTGAGCCAAACCGGACTGAGCCACACCGGACTGAGCCAAACCGGACTGAGCCAAACCGGACTGAGCCACACCGGACTGAGCCAAACCGGACTGAGCCAAACCAGAGTGAGCCAAACCGGACTGAGCCAAACCAGAGTGAGCCAAACCAGAGTGAGCCAAACCGGACTGAGCCAAACCGGACTGAGCCAAACCGGACTGAGCCAAACCAGAGTGAGCCACACCGGACTGAGCCACACCGGACTGAGCCAAACCGGACTGAGCCAAACCGGACTGAGCCAAACCGGACTGAGCCAAACCAGAGTGAGCCAAACCGGACTGAGCCAAACCGGACTGACCCAAACCGGATGGCTCTGAGAGGTGGACCAGGACGCTGGTGTTAGGCTGGTTTTCACACATTGGCAAGAGTTTTGCACACCTGTAAACCTTTCAGTGAACCAAAGTGCTTTACAACAAGTCGAAGAAAAAAGATAAAATCCAATAACCGTAGTTTGCAGATTCGATGCCAGACTGGTCACATGTAAATAAACTACGTGTGGTCGCGTGCAGATTGTCTCCACACCGTCCACCAGTCACTGTTAGAAACATCAGCGCCTTCTCGCTGGAGGGGAAATCTTTCTGCGACCTCAGAGGAGAAACTCCAGGTAAAGTCCTCAGATGTTGATTTAAAGATGACTGTCAACACTAGCCGGACTCTGTGTCTGGCCTCAGCAGAGCTGCCATGTTGCTTTGTTTTTGGTGTTGATCTCTCCGTGGCGACCTGTGAACGAGGTCGAGATAGTCGTTGGATTTTTCCACTGTAGCGGTGAAGCCCATCTTTAGTGATCAGACGATACACCTCCAGTCTAGAATTGGCAACGGGTGGTATCAGAGAGGAAACGCCTCCTCGAACACACAGTGACATGTTGACGTCTCAGTAAAACATTCACTCACAAGGCTCTGAATCGAGCACCTTGAAGCTTTGATGTGACCTCCGAAATTTCATTGGTTTTGTATGAAGCCTCCACACGCCTTCAACCAAACAGTGAGAGGCTTATCTGCCAAAGGTGGCAACCAAATCTCAATGATTAGAGCTTCACAGGTAGACTTTAAACATGATGAAAACAGCTGCTTATGTTACAAGTGACAAGGTTTCTTTTCAGCTGCTGAATACCTACAAAAAGAAAAGTCCAGATCCAAGGCACTTCCTCCTGATGAGCTTTCAAGCCCTTGAATCAACATACAATCTGCGTCAGTGCTGCTCACTCTGAGAGACATTTAGACACACTCAGTGGGAATCTCAGTGTGCTACTCATTCCTCAAGTAGCCCGAAGGACGCATTCAAGCTCTGCTCTCTCCGAGACAACACACAGATCCATCCAGCGAGGCCAGGTTGACGGGGTATAGAGCCAGAAAGATACAAAACGAGACTCGAGAGAAATGGACGCATGTAGGATGACTCGGAGGAGCGGAGGCTTGCAGAGAAGATGAAAAATATGCGGAGCACAGCAAGAGAAGACCAGAGCGGGGAGCCTGGGCCGAGACGGAGGGGGCGAGTGGGATGAGATTTTATTCAAACATTCTCTGTGATGATGAGTAAATCTGGCAGCTCCTTCAACATATGTACAGCGTGCTGCAGAGACTGACAGGGACAGCAGAGATTAGAGTTCAGAGGAGACCAACAGGGACTCTTCTCGGAGCTCTTCATGAAAGGTAATGAAATGCAAACACTTAACCCTGAACCTGTGTTAGGATAGTGGCACCGTTTTCAAATAACGACCCACACACTCAGCGGCGTCAGGAGTGTGTGGCAGCCACACATGGCATATAAAACACGCAAGAAGTCGCAGGGATTGTGACCCACTGGTTTCTGAAGGCGGGGCCAAACCTGTGGTTCAAGCTAACGACAGACAAAAAGGTGCAGCTGAGGCCGGCCTTGAGCCTCCCGACGCACATCGCTCACACGCCTTACTACGCACACACCCTTCATAAAATCATCTGTGATTCTTTTTCTCCCTGGCAGATTTTGTATTTTTCATAAAAACAGATTTTATATTTTCTCATGTAAATGCGATAAGTTTGGATAGATTTAGTAGATATTTGGCTTTTTGTTAAAGCCAATCAACCAATTAGAAATGAACATAATGTAAACTGCAGCAGCAGGGACTTCTAGTTCCTGGATACTGGCTCAAATATACTGGATCCTACAGCTTCTTTAGTTCCTCCCTCACATAAAAAAATAAATAAACACCCACACGCTGCAAAGTCCACATCTTTACATAGGGTCCCCCAAACAGAGCTGATATAACCCTGCTGACATCACTCTTACATCATCTGACTGCTTCTTTCTTACACCCAGAGAAGTCCCTTTATTGACGCAGAAGAAACTGTGCTACTGTTTTTAGAGGCTGAGTGCTACATCTACATGTACTAAAAGTGTGGCGCCTCATCAATGGAGGACGACAGTGAAAAGGAGATCGTCCGGCAGAAGCATTTTGAACATGTTGAAATGTTACTGGCAGTTCATGCTGGTTTACCTCTGTGAATCTAAAAGAAGCAGATTCAAATGAGTCTCCATCAAAGTCCACTTTGCAGAAATCTCCTGCGGCGGGATATCTTTCATGTTCGCAACTATTACATTTAAGATAAACACTAACGGCATGGGGGGGAAAGCAGAATCTGAAGACAATCTTCTGCACACCATCAGCTGCAGCCAGAGGACGAGAGAAACAGGTGGACAGAGTATGAGAGGGGGGAGGGGGGCCCAAAAAGTACTCCTGTCACATGGTGATACATGAAATGGGTCAGCTCTTTGTTTTTCACGTTTGGTTATTAAAGTTTGACAGTGCTTCATCTGAAGGCTCAGCATAAGAGCGGCTCTGCTCCAACTGGGCCTTTATGTATATATAGTTTGTGTCTTTGCATTGTTAACCATCTCCCTGTTGTGCTATGTACCGCCCTTCTGTAGTGTACTAACAGAGACCAAGACATGCCCGAGACCAGAGTGCTCGTAGACTGAGACAAGACCAAGACCAGAAATATCAGGGACAAAGTGTCATCTTGTGTGCAGGAGGCAGGTCACTCACTTAGACCGTAAGACGGCTGTAACCGGGCAGGAAAAGAATCGAATTGAAGTTATATGTTGTTTTTAGAAAGAGGCGTTTTTCCTCTAATCCGAGGAATGACGTAAAAATAGGTCGTCTTGACCGGTGTGGATTTAAAAGCCACCGAGTCTGAGACCAAGTAAAACTACGTTCGATTCTGAGACGAGATAAACGACACTACTATGTTGTTAATTTGAACATGTGAGATGTTGCATTGGTAAATATTTCCAACCTCCGTGTTCTTCATCTGTGCTTAATCTTGAAGCATTAATGTGCAACAACTCACGATAGAACAAATCAACTATGTCGGATGACGTTGTTGTGTCATGACTTCTGGGTTTGTTGTTCTCGGCTCTGTGTTCACACGTTTCTCCTTCTTCTGTTTGTGAACACCTCCCTTTGTAACCGTTAGCCCCGCCCACTCAGGGACGCCGTGTCTGGAGGTCGTTGCAAGAGTAAAACTGAAGACGCACCAACAGACTTTCCAAACCTTCCAAGGAGACGTCGTTGGCCCCTAAAAAAGAGGAATAACAACAGAATGCACTTTGATCACAGGGTCTTGTTGAGGTGTTTATCAGCACTTTAAAATCTGCTCCGACAGCAGCATGGTACGTTTTTAAGGTGATCAAACTTCATCCATGTAAAACAACCAGCCTCATTATGAAACAGAAATTGATTAATGTCAGAAGCTGCTCTCTTATCGTTTCAGCTGACGTGTTGTTTGTGACCTCGAACGTTTATTTTTAGTTTGAATTAAAGAGAAGTTTAATCAAGTTTTTACTAAATGTAATAAATAAACCTTGTTTTGAGTCAATATTGTTCCTAAATGGTCCAGACTCTTCCAAAGCGCCAGATGGAAAAATGAAACGCTCGACCCTCTTATTTTTAGTAAAGTTAATGAACAGAGTCGAGTCTTTCATGAGGAAATGTCAGTGGGTTTTTTTATTTCTTTTTTTTATGTCTTTGATTTCCTGCCAGTTCGTGTCGCGCAGAATGATTTACTGACTGGAATCGAATCAAGACAATCACAGCCACAGTCACAAGGTCATCCCACACATGACAGCCTCCCCAAAATAAAACACCGACTCCGTTTGAATGTCATTTTGCAGAAACTCATAAATAACAATTTAATCGCGTAACCTCAGTCCTCGTCGATTGAAGCTTTCCAACATGGCGGCGGCCGCTTTTACGTCCAACAAAGATAAAAAAACAAAGTCCTCGCCATAATTAACCGCTCATTTTGTCTTTGCTCAAATTACAGCAGGAATTTGAGCTGCATGCCTTCGCCGAGACGACCTGAAACCATAGCAGGCCATCAGACGTGCAGTAGATCATGATCCTAGTGTGAGTGTGTGTGATCACGGCTGCAGCATAAGGAGAGGATTACGACTACAAAGGGTTTTTCCTCTCATACAGTATGTCACTGCCAGCGCTCCTCAGAGCCTCCCAACGTTTGGGTGAGTCTGTTGCTGTGGATGCAAACAGACACCGCTGTCAACATGAGTGTCCCGTGTAGGTAGATCATATACTTTGTGGAAGTTAAACAGTAAACGGACAGGAAGATGAGGTCATGACTGGTGAGTACACAGAGATGAAGGGATGTACGAACACGCTGTCCGCCTCGTCTCTGAAGTCAAATGAAGATCAGATGTGAGTATTATCCCTCAATAGAGATCAGGCCGGTCAGACAGCACGGCCATTCTTCAGTCACTCGAAAGTGATTTGCAACCCAAAAGTCAATAGAAGTGTCTGGAAAGGTTGTTAATTAGGAATTTATGACATCACCCTCCCCTGATGATCCTTCCTCGATAACAAAAAAAAGATGGCACTAAAGCTGGAAAGATAAAGTGCTGTTTCCTCAGGGAGCAAACGCTCTGAATACTGCACATATTTAAGTCAGAAGTTGGCGTTGACTGACCCTTTCCAAGTGCAGACACTGTTCCATCACACATTGCAGGCTCTTACGTAAACTGTTGTGTGTGTTTGTTTATGCGCCCTCTCAAAAGGGGAAACCCCCTGACAGTCGGAGTGAACCCACGGCTGAGCGCTGCAGACACATGTCTGGGACTGTTGTCGGGGTTTGAAGGAAATAGAACCAATTTCGACACAACCATAAACTCACAGGCAGGAGCAAGGGTACACACAGGGGCGCCCACACACACACACACACACACACACACACACACACACACACACACACACACACACACACACACACACACACACACACACATATAAAATTAAACACACATAAAGCCCAAAAGCCCCAGCAGCCAGCCCTGCAGCCAGCTCCAATCTAAAGTTAATTCCTGCAGGCACGTCCATCAGAGCTCAGGGAGATAAGGAAGGACACCAGAGACAAGCCGGGTGTTACAAGTAAACTGAGTATACTCCGACTACAGGATACAGCATTAGCATTTAGATCAGAAAGTGTCTCTTGTCATTGAAATGCATCGCAGTATCACAGTGCAGTAAAGTCCAGTTCAATAATGGCTGTTGCGGAGGGGTCAAATGCCTGTGATGTCTGTCGCAGTACGATATGTGAATCCCAGAATAGCCCGGCAGACAAATCAGAGTGGCACAATGTTCTGATAATGTTGATCAAAGGAGTGCATCAGTGTCCTCGGCCTTACGTAAGCGAGAAGAGAGCGAGCGCTGGGCGAGGAAGATGGAACGTCAGCGAAATGAAATTTATCTGGAAAACTGGGAACGTGTGGCGTTGAGGGCTTGGTTATCGATTCTTTGGCTTTGAGTTAATTAAACTTGACTGGGGGGGTCGGGTGGTCCTTTGATTTTTTCAAATATTGCAGAATGTCGCTCTGCAAATATAAAGCATTATATACATGTGACTAGAGCTGCACGGATTGATCGACTGGCAGCCGGAATAGATGCCGGAAAAGATGGTCATGTGACCTGGGGCAACAGTCTGCGTTTTATAAAGAACGTAAAACCACAAGAAAAGAGTTACAAACATTAGCTGTAAATAATAGTTTTCTACAGACGTGATAAATCCAGTCTCTCCTGTGTGAATGTCTCTACGTCCTGACTGTCTCCAGTGAGGGAGAAGCTGGAGTCCTGCTGGCTGTGTTGTTGTCAGAGCTGTGTTTACATGGCTCCTCCCCTTGTGTATAAAAGCTGTTTGAGTCAAGAAGAAGAAGAACATACTCACTGATTGTTTAGAGGTCATTTAAGCGTTTTTAGCTCACGCTCAATCTGTGTAAATATACATCTGAAGATTTGAGCTAACTAAAGAGCTTTGAGCTAACATTAGCATGCTAACACAACAATGCAGGACAGATGACTTGCTCCCAATGGTGCTTCATCGTGGCACGTTCCAACTGGTAACTGCTTGGTGCGAATGCGAGAGGGTTCGACGGTGTGTCACTGGAGAAGAGCTAAGGCGTGGCCAAGCAGCACTTTGTTTTGGTTTCATGCTGATGCTCGAGGGCGACAAAAAGTCGACCTTTAAAGACAGAAAATGGAAAGGGCAAATTCAGACCTTGAAAAAAAAAATTGGATATCTGAGTTGCTAGAAAAATGTAAATCTTCAATGATCTTCAGCTAAAGTGTTAACCAAAGCTTAATCCAGTGGCTCTCAAACTATGTATACTGACATATGTAGTGCTAACGACAGCGTAGACCATTACAGCATAGATCACTGATAATAATATTGGGAAGGGAGAATAATCCGATAGCGTTATATCAGCCGATTTCTCCCTTCGATGCATTATTAATCTGTGAAGATTTAAATATACACATTTATTGTGTTGATCCCTTAAATGAGGATTAAACGCTTGTGGAACAGACAAGATGGTCACTGTGCATCACCTGGTCATAGCGCCCTCTGCTGATGATAGTCAGAAATAAATATTGGTTCTTATTGGCGATAAATTGAGCAGATACCGATACTCACCGGATGAGCTGATATCGGCCGATACACTGCTGATTCTCAGATTGTCTGTGTCACATGTCCAGATATCAAGTTCTTTAACAAGTTTCAGATTACATAATTTACATATTGAGTAATACTCCAGTTCTGTTGGGCAGTGGGCCCATCAGAGAATAAACCTCCATAGAGGCAAATAAGGAGGTGAACAAACACATCTGTGTGAATCTAGTAAATGCTACACAATCGTAATGAAGCTAACGTCACCGTGTGTCTCTGATTATTTCCGTGTCATTGTTTGTTTGTTTGTTTTTTTTAACCTGAATCTTCAGTAACAACATTTTAAAATAAGAACTTTTATTGAGTTCCCTTCAGGGCGTTATCTCTTCCTGGAAATAAGCCGTACGCTTACCTTATTTTTAGCAGACAGAAGTAGGACTGATAAATAGCATGAGGTCGAAGAACTAGAATCAAATCTTCTCAGCGGTTCCTGCCATCTGCCGACAGAACACTCGCAAAGTGAGATCACACGTATGATTACCAAACGCACAAACAATGAGCTTGTCAACGTTAATTGAGAGAGTGAAGTAAATGACATTGGGCAGTTTTATCGCTGCTTCAAAAGAGGTTATAAAAGCACCCATTAAACATAGAACCACTAAAGTGATACCTTCTGTAGCCTGGATATATTTTCAGCTCTTCTGCTCTAAGTACGGGTCATGTTTCCGACCACAAGAGCCGAGGGAGGTAAAAGGGAAACAGGTGAGGCTTCTCCGTGTGCTGTCAGATGTGAAACAGAGATCGGATAAGAGGACGAAGTTATCACACTGAGTCTAAGTCGAACGGAAAAAATGGCAACCACAACGGAAGCAATGCCACTCCGAGCTTGAGTTTCTGCAACCTGCGGACGCCGCGGGCTCAACATAAAAACTATTTAAGGCAGAGGAAGAGCAGAAATACACGTCGGTCAGATCTTTTCTTTGCTCAGGGAGCGCATCGCCTGTGGGTGAGCTGTGTCCGTGTGGCGCCTCGAAAGCTGTCCAACTCATACTCAGACGGGTGTTGTGCTTCAGGGGAACAGGTTACGCCGCCGAGCTTAAAGACAAAAATGTCCTCTGAGTATTGAAAGAGGTGGAAGAGGACACGCAAACGGAGCGATTTAGCAGGAGGGGGAAACGTGCAGAACATTAGGGCCATGCAGCATGTGTTTTCAATGTCTTATTTGTGTTGCTGTCAGTGATGGCCTCGCTCTTCATGAGCTGTCAGTATGAGTGTGGAACTGCACTGCATGTTGTCCGAGCAAAAACAGTCACAAGCTTAGATCAGTGTAGGATCTATGTCCCTCCATGTCAGGGGATTAAAGGGTCAGGCTCTGCAGGGAAGAGGGTCAACACCAGTTTCATCTGTGGTTCTTAACCCACCAGAGGCACAAAAACACATGTCTGCATCATGTGACGCCTGTGTGCAACATGAGCGATAGTTCGAGTACGACGCATCTTCTGGAAGCAGCGCCGAAAAAGCTGCTGACACAGCAGAGAGGGGTCACATGGGGTTTATCAATATTTGAGAAAGCTGATGCTGAAAGGTAAACAAAGACGGGCCGGGCGTCTCGGCTGAGAGGAGAGAGCACGTAGAGAGAGCTGCAGATGAAAGACGCTAGAGGAGAAATAATGAAGCGTCGGGCGCCTCTCTGCCATGCATCGGACTTCTGGCTGAGGATACAAAGGAAGGGATGGATTAAAGACACAACAGAACGCCCGAGGAGCTTCACCATTGTGTGCGGAGACATTTCCTCTCCGTCTTCTAGACTGCTGTTTGCACCTCAGGGGAAGGTTCCCTGCATCATCCTGTGCTGCCTATGACATACACCATCTTTACATTATCATTATCTTGTCACGAAAGAATGCGTGCACGCCCACACACGGACATGAAAGACACGAGTATGTAAGAGAGTGAGGTAATGAGAAAGAGTGAAAGACATCGAATCGATGAAATGAATAAATAAAGCTCAGAGAGATCAAACCAAATATGGTGGAGTCCTGCAGAGAGGAGATGATGGCCCACATGAGTTCAGCTCCAATCTGACCAGCTGGGAAGCACCTCCCCACAATATGTCAACCCCCCCCGGTCCATGTGTCAATGTGTGTGTGTGTGTGTGTTTGAACTAGGGACATGGGGTCTGGCCCTTGGCGCAGACACTGTCAATATGGCCGTGATCATTCATGAGCAGCAGCTCTGTCACTGCCATCCAGAGAGAGTCGGGGCAACAGACCAGCAAAGAGTCAGGGCGTGGAGGAGAGGAGGGGAGAGGAGAGGAGAGGAAAGGAGACTATAAGAGAAGAGAGGAGAGGAAGAGGAGAGGAGAAGAGAATAGGAGAGAGGAGAGGAAGAGGAGAGAGGAGAGGAAGAGGAGAGAGGAGAGGAAAGGAGAGGAGACTATAGGAGGGGAGATGAGAGGAAGAGGGGAGAAAGAGGAGAAGAGAATAGGAGAGAGGAGTGGAAGAGGAGGGGAGACTAGGAGAGAGGAGAGGAGACTAGAAGAGAGGAAAGGAGTGGAAGAGGAGAGGTAACTAGGAGAAAGGAGAGGAAGAGGAGAGGAGACCAGGAGAGAAAGGAGAGGAAGAGGAGAGGAGACCAGGAGAGAGAGGAGAGGAAGAGGAGAGGAGGAGAGATGAGAGGAGAGGAAAGGAGACTGTGGCAAAGTGCCTTGTATCCCTTCACTTTTCCAGGAACTGCCCCGCTGTGGATTAATGCCCTCCTCTAAGAAGCAGCTGCCATGTCACCGTGTTTGAAAGGGAAAACTCCTGATATGAATCAACAACTGCTGATAAAGCAACAGATAAAATACACACAACACCTGTGAGACAATCCTGCACACCTTCCATATGTCCCTGTGTACAATAACTGTGTCCAAACAGACCTGAACATGAAGAGCACACAGAGACAGTCACAGCCTCGTCACCTGGGTGGCAGCAGAAAAGAAAACAACATATGTTCACAGGACGACATGAGTTTCTCTCACGTGTCCTTCAATGCTGAAAAAACATCGTCTGAGCTTCATCAGAGTTGATGTTTTCACACACCACAAATGATATTCGCTGAATGCGTAAAGCAAACTATGCAAATGCAGACACACACCTTGGTTGCACTAAACATGATCTGAGATCTGCACGCACAAGCAGCTAAATATAAACGTGCGTACAGTAGCAGCGCAAATCACCTGTGAAATCCCACGTGAGGTTCAAGTCCCCGAGCATGAAATGGAATTCGCCGTCCTCAAGCAAACACATCATTAATGAAAGAATTTCAATGTTTACTCTATGAAAATGTAAATACATTAGTTTAAATGTGTGCAACCTTTCGGAAACATCTGTTACTGTATATGCACTCAGACAAAGAGCCTTTACTAAGATGCCAAAACATTCTTAATTAAAGTCTGCCGTCTCTCCGGAGTCCGAGCTGAAATTGGCTCTGGCTACTTTTCTGATTTCACCTACTTACACATTTCGTGCTGATGGCTCCCAATTCTGCACGTCTCCCTTTGAGAAACGATGATTAAAAAATTAACTCAATATTCTCACGCCCCACGTCATGCTGGAGTGGAATTGCCTGCAGATGATTTACACGAAAATAATTTCTTCTTCAATGCAAATCCCGAAACATAATGAAGTCAGCGAAAGCAATTTAAGCAGAGCTTTAATGAGTTTAGCATAATGCATTGTGTGCTTATACATGTAAAAATACACCGTGTAAATAGGCAGTGAAAAGGAATGTGTGTTTTTTTTTTTTTCCCAAGGAAATTATTGAATAATTGTAACGAGATTAGACATGACATGTCCCAAAAACTTCAGAGGCAGCGAGGGCCGCTGGGAGGGAAATGTGAGCCACTCTGCCACTCACGCATCAATTTTACATCCAGAGCACCAGGTCTCCCTCAGATTCACTTTAAGCCAGAGAATAGCTTTCCTCCAACCTATCACCCGTGGCAATGGATTATAATATCGCCATCTCTGCCTGAGTACTGAAGTCAAAATCTTCACACATCAAACAGCTACATCACTTTGTGTAATGGGGAGCGGGGGGCTTGCATGGAAAACAGATTGCTGAGGGCGACTGCATGTGCCTTTGCTGCAGGGCTCTGAGTTCCCACACTATAAATTCAATCTATTTATGCATGTGGTAAAAGTACCCATGCTTAATATATACAGGGAAGAATGTGTCAATCCTCTCTCTTTTTTTTTTCTCTTTTTGCACATTTTAGCACACTCACAACACGCTCACTTCCTTGAAACACCTTCAGTTGTTGCAGCTGTAAAAGCAGATGTGAGCCGAGCTACACGTCAGGTGACGTTAGCGTGCAGGAAGTTAAAAAACAAACAAACAAACAAACAAACAAACCGTTTTAATTGTCTGATGCTTCCAGAGATTATCTTGCCACATTTGTCTGAGGTGTGAGGTGCGTTAAGAGGGATCGAACCCGGCACGGTGTGCTTGGAAGATGATCGGGGATGCACAGATCTGAAGCAGGAAGCACAACACAGGTAACCATGGCAACGACAGCAAAGGTGAAGCCCAGGGGCAAGGTGGAGGTCAGAAATGGAGGACCAGATGTGGTGGAGTTTATACAACTACAGGAGTCCACATACCGACGTTATCGGTTCTTTTCGTTGTCGTCCGCCATGTTTGTTCGATCTAAAGTTGCGTTTGACAGATCACAAGTGTGGAGTGTGAGTCTCTTAGTATGTGGTGTGAGACCGCGATAACAACAAAACTGTTAGACCTGTCACGATGTGTTGTCATGTGTGGAGTCTCTCACATAAAAAAAAAACAAAAAAAAACATTTTAGTGTTTAGCGTACCTCACTTCCTGTTTGGATACAAACCTGCTTTTACTCAGACAGAAAATAACGACCTTGAGCTCGATCGAAGGCAAATGAAAGAAAAAAAACAGCGACATAAAAACGGTGTAGAGAGAAATGTTCAATGTCACAAGTATTACTGTCGACTTGTAAGATGAGCTGTCCAGTTTTTTTGTTTTTTTTTGGAAGAGAAATGAGACACTCAAGGGCTCAGCGCTGTCGTTCTTTATTAACATTTAGGTGCCACGATGAGTTCAAGTACACTCCCTCCTTTAAGCACAGAGCCGAGCCACTGTACATCTGTTCATTCTCTCATGGAGCAAAGACAGAAAGTAAATTCAGCCGAGAGAGCAAAGAAGGAACACTCAACATACATGTGCAACAAAAAAGAATCAATGTCGACGCTCTGTCTTTTAAACACCTCCAGTCGAATCTGCTCATGTTCGCTCGCAGCACAGTTCAAGAAAATATATTCTGCAGCTGTTGCAGAGGGGGGGACGGTGGAGCTCATTTAAGGACTTCATCACTCCCCGAGCACAGCTCCAATGTTACAGCAGCAGCAGCACGGCAGGAACAGAGGAGATGTTTAACTCCTCAGATAAGAAGTCAGATTTGAGGCGAAGGCTGCCTGCCTGCAGTTCCACTACATTTAATACATCCACTCTCTCCTCCTTCTGCTTTCAGTGCACACAAACTGTATATTTTATGCAGTCATCTCTCTCGGCCCCCCTCTCACAGAACACTCACACGAGCTCTCTCCCCTGTCGCTCCCTATTCACACAGTGACCTTCAGCCGAGTGAGGAAGCAGCCTCAGCAGCTTCTTTACTCCACTGTTTAACATTCACATATGAATACAACATTTTGGATTGTCCTTCAGGGGATGAGACTCTGAGGCTCCTTCCCCGTAAGAGTAAACTAATTACCCTGCATACCCTCAAAGGGCATTAATACTGCATTTACAGCTCAATAACAGAGTATAAAAATGCTCAGGATACGTGCAAAAGTTAAAAAATAAATAAATACATTTGCTCACTGAGAAGCCAAATGAGAAATCGCCGATTCAGCAAGATCCAACTTGTGCCCCGTTTTCAGCAAATATTACGACTTCTCCTGACATAATACGCTGTGATCTGCCCATTAACCTGTCGAAATGCACTTAATGTCACCGTGTGTGTGTGTGTGTGTGTGTGTGTGTGTGTGTGTGTGCGTGTGTGTGTGTGTGTGTAGTAGTAGTAGTGTTCTGTCTGTTTCGGTGCATGAGTAAAACGAGCAATCCGTTCAGACGAGGTCGGCTGTCCTCATCCGGTTTTATTCCGAGTTCAGTTCGGCTCCGCTCCGTCTCCACTCTGTTATTCCTGTCGCATCACAGGTGGAGGCAAAGAGCAACTGCACCCTGCACAGAAAACCAAACGCTGAGAGAAGCATCCGGAGGGCGACTGTCCTTCATTCTCCAGTCTCTTAACATAACACACAGGCATCTATTTCATTGCAGCAGCGAGCCTGCGCCTCACACGCCGAACTGTTTGTGACAGCTGAAGAGGCCATCAGCTTCAATTTGAAGGGAATCAGAAAGCCAGAGCGGAGGACACTGTGAAGAGTCCAGATCGTTCCCGATTAGGCACAGCACATAACAATGTTGTAAGCCCGATAAAATCTCAGAGGGAGCTGTCTGGAGGAAGCTGCTGTAGCTGTATGACTCATGCCTCTTCATAAAGAGCTAACAGAACAAGCAGGACCGGAGCTAAAGGTCTCGCTGCCCTTTATCTAAACTACATTTTTGGTACCAGGGACGGCTGATATGTGGTTTTCAGGCTCCACACTGAGTGAAAAGTCGGATTTTCAGACGTGATAGTAAATTACTGTGAAGGCTGAAATTCACACGTCCTCACAGGGTTTACAGTGCACACCGATATTCGCCTTTAACTGCCAGTAGCTGCCATAGATTGGCTGTATCAAGGTGAGAAAGTCCCCCCCCCCTGTAAACTAGTCCAGAGTGGGATTGTACGTTCCCACTTCCCCCTCTCTGTTTCTGTGCTTCAGCTGCATTCATATTCATAATAACAGCCACAACTTCCTCCTGCAAGTCATTAAAAAAACGAGCATTTTCTTACTCAAGGTTACTGCGGAGGGAAGGGGACGCACAAACGTACATTTCAGGATAATATCTGAGCAAATATTCAAAACACGAGGGGTCTGCCACAGCGTAGTTAGAACCAAAATTTAATCTGCTGTAATAGCTCGGAGTGGTAAACATAATGCTTCATACTTTATGTGTCCCTAACCACTAAAGCAAGGAATTGAAAAATGCAGGAAATGTGTTGCATCCCTGGAAAGAGAAGGACTGCCTTGCATTCTAATTATGATGCGTCTGTCGTTAGTTGTTATATTAAAATGTTATTTCGGTCTTCAATCGCCATCGTTTTCAATCATCTCTTTGTTGTTGTGTTTTGTGCTTGTGAGGGGTTGCAGCTTCATCTGAGCAATCCTCAAAAGAGCGGCGTCTGCGAGCTGTGATTTTTCTCCACAAATCAGAGTAAAGCTGACACACTCAGACGGCGAGCTTTAATGGATAAGTGATACACGCTATTAAACAAGCCTCGGGCGCGTATTCATGAAGCTTCCAGGAATAGACGGAGTGATCCGGGATCACGCAGCCATGTTCTCCACACTGTAAGATATTTAATGCTAGTCCTGATCTGTAGGCTGGATTTAGGTGAGTTCTGAGCTCCGTGCGGGACGGGCGGCGACATTGAGGGTTGGGAACACCGGAGCTGAATCTGCCGGGAGTCGACATCTGTGACAGCTTGGAAATCAGGGTCACAGGTCCCCGCGTCTGATCCACACACCCCGCACATTTGTATTCAGACAGGCATCTGGCTCAACTATTCAGCCCCACGTATCACCACCATATTCTGCTTATTGTTGCACTTTTTACAACGCTGACCTGATTTGAGTGGCTCTATACCTGAGCGTACGGGGAGCACAGAGCAAAATGGAATTAGAAATGACATTAAAGGAGGAATTGAAGAGGCCGAGCGGGCCGTATAGTGTTCTTGATGTGGAGCTGGTTTAATGAAACAATCAGCAGAACGCAGAGACGGAGCCGTGTGATTGGACAGAAATTTCTTTTGATGGACTCATCTGTCTGCGATGTCTTTAACATAAAACATCTTTACTGAGTGCTCTTCGGTTCTCTCTTTAATTCTTTTCTGAAAGGGGCTTTCAAACTAAAGTTCACTGTGGGAGTCCAAAGGCATCTACTGCATGCAACGCAATGATGCATTGTGGGTAATAAGCCAATTTTCTGCAATAAAAAAAAAAAAAAAAAACACCACACAAAACAAACAGCTTACACACATTTTCCCCGCGTGCTCATGAATATTCTCCCGTACAGTCGTTCCAGAGGGGCAGACGCAGCTGCAGGGCATTTATTTTGCTTAGTTAAACAAATGGTGACAATACTTAAAGTGACACTTATTTAAAAGGCACATACTGGGAAATGAAATAAAGTGATTACTAAGCAATGAATCCTGTTCGGGATGAATATTTAATCAGCGATATACCACATTGAAAAAGAGAGGATGTAATTACAGTACGCACAAATACGGAAAAACACAAAAGATAACCACCCGGGGATTTACTAACTTACACACGCCGTACGTCCACACGTGGAAACACTTGATGCTGTTTAGTAATTCTCACAGAATCCACAAAGGACACAGGTTGAGAGTACATGACAGTGGATTAGCTCGGTAAACATGTGCAGACTTTATGACTGAGGGGGAGCTGGTTAACCGCAGCACAGATGGGAGATATTCAGCGACTGATTTATTAGACTAAAACTGCTGTGATTTAAAACAACAGTTTGAACGTGACCCGCACTAAATCTGATATGTGATGACGGGTTTGAGCTGTAAATTCTGAGAGGAATTTTTCTAAATGCATCTGCTGTTGAACTGACGGGTTGTGAAGAGAAGACGAGTGCAGGCCAATCTTTAATCAAATCAAAACAGACACAGCATGAAGAGTCAGCACTCGAGAATAGATGGTGTAAAATAAAAGAAATACTAAACGCTGCAGGGCTGCCAGGGGAGGGATGTGGTCCAGTGCTGAAAGAAGAGCACGCCGCCGTCTGTCGCCACTACGCTCTGCTCCCATTCAAATACACTGCAAGTCAGGAAGTCAGACCAGGAAAACCACAGAGCGTGGTTTTCAAAATAAAACACTAAACTAAACTCAAACATCTAAACTCAAACAAGATTGTATTCTCCATCACTTTATCGACATTAAGCAGAATCAGGCACCAAACAAACAACAAGTCATCCTCAGAACACACAAAGCAGCATGTAGTTTCCAGGTTTTTCTCGTTACTCTTGTACAGCTGCTGCTGGGCGCAAGCCGACTGACGGAGCAAAACTGTGGCGCTGACAGACCGCGGCGTGCACGGACAGACCGCGGCGTGCACGGTCTTCACCAGCTTACATAGAGGCTTAAAACCTTGTGAAATTCTCGGCCTCATGCCGGGGGAACTATCTCGTGTTTTATTTATTTAACCCGCGCTGAGATAGCGTGATGAGCAGGACAAGCCGTTTAGCGCCCTCTGCAGACTCATCCTGGGATTGCTCCAACATTCGTTATACCTCATGATCTGAAACCTTTGCCACGTTTAGTGTGGGCGCCCTGCACTCTGAACACTATGTGTGAGTATTAAGAGGAGGATCAGCAGAATAGATCAACTCAGAGTGCTTTCTGTGTGAAACATCATTTCCTGCTAACTGAATCAACGGTGAATGAATTTGTCTTGAACGCATGTAAAGCAGAACTTTGACACCTCCAGTTTTTCAAAGAGGCTTATGATAGATGTTTGTGGCAAGCTAAGCCAATCGGATCACAGCAAACCAAAGGTATACGTGTCCTCTCTGGAGATTGAGCCTGGTTCACATGGGAGGATTAGTGCATGATTTTGAGCCGACTGCCCCATGGACAACCTCTCTCTGATAAGTCCAAATCTGAGCTCAGCACAGTGCACGAGCAGAGCCGTGATTGAAGAAGCTCTCTGCCAAGATCTTCATTTACTGATCCGCCCCCGACAAATCCATGCATCCAGGACCGACGTGCAGGTCTCAGCCCTCGTCAAGATCAAGTTATTGACAACTTTAGCAGGACAAATTTAGCACCACGGAATATGATACCAACCACGTACCATGACCGTCCCATGCTGTCCTCTGTACACTGCAATGGGTCTCCCCTCAACTGGCTGTACACCAATCATGTGCATGTTCTAGCATACACAAGTATAGAGAGGGGTAACATTTTTTGTCAAAGCATGAAAGAAAAACTGATGAATTATGCAAAATGTCTGAATTTAGACTGCCAAACGTTTCACCAAGGGGGGATGTCAAGGAACCGGTAGAGACAGAGCAGAAATGTCATTTCACATCTACAGTCCCATGTTGTGAAATGTTCATGATGTTGTCTTAAATATGTTATGGCTGAGGAAACCTTCTTTCACCACATGCCAAACAGAAAGCAAAAAGGGACGATGCAGTATGCGAGGAGTATTTTGCCCCGAGGTGACGCGAGTCCTCTGACAGTTTACGTCTTCAAAGTTTGAAAGTTGTATTCGCTCGGCAGGCACAGCTGGGACGCAGGTTTCTGTGATGTCACTGGTTACTGATGGGTTGAAGGCATTTATCAGAAGTCACCCTGCTCCGGTCTCTTCTTTAATTTAGCTCGGGTTAAATGAAGCAGCTTTCTAGCTTCTTCCACCTGCTGTGTGCTTCCTGTTGAGTCACGCGATGCTGCCCTTGTCTTATCTCCTCTCTCTTTTCCAGCCATAATTGCTCAGCGCTTATCAACTTTTCATTCCACAGATAAGCCTTCAAGCTGTTTTTTTTGTCTTTGGCATGACTGATAGTCCAAGCCCCACTTTGCATTTTCACTCTTGAACCGAATATATAAAGGTTCAAGAGGTTCACAACATCTGGGACATGCTTCCACCCTTGAAATTCTTTGAGAAACCGGTCGACTGATGCAGGTGTCTTACGTCGAGTAAATGATTTAACTACCTGACTTCTGTGAAGTCCACATTTACACCAGGTGTGATCATCAATGTTTGCCCTGTCTGCTCATTTGAGGGGGGGGGGGGGGGGGGGTGACTGTTCTTAGAGGCTTTAAGATTTTAAATATAAGGGCAGACTTGCAATTGGATGCAAAACAATGAAACTAAGCCATAAAGTCTGCACTCCTCATCAGATATCTTCAGCAAACAAGAGACAACTTGATATCCAAGAGGGCCTTGATGCATTCGAAGGATCCACTAATCTACGACTACTCTTTAAAAATCAACCACAGAAGAAGAAGTGGCCATCTGCCAGCAGCTTTTAACAGCGGCTCAATAGTTTTCATTACATCGCACCGCATCGTCCCTGAGCCTTTCCATTTGATTCCCTCCTTCCGATAACTTCAGCCACTCTCTTCATAAAGCATCACACAACCATTTGAAATGGACGGCTCGGCGTCTCGGATGGACAGAAGAGCTGCCTGTGGGTTTTTCGTCCTCCTCTTGCCTTGACATTTCACAGTGGCTTTGGTAAGACGAAGTTCAGATAATGGGTCATTTGAGGATGCTCCGCTTTGGAGAGAGACTGATATACGCTCCATAGATGTATGATGGCTTGGAATGTGAAATAAGGGAAACAGAATTTGCAATGCCCTGATCATCACTTTCAAGGGAAGTTGAAGGGACGCTCTGCTGATGGCATCCGCTGCCATTTGAAACTCCCAGCAGCAGCAGCAGCAGCAGCACTGGAGCCAAGCCTTTTTTAAAACACTAACCAGACAGCCGAAAAGCAAAGGCAATCATTTGCAAAGAGCCAGTACATTCATGGCTGTTCATAACAAGGAATAAAATCACTTTGATGGACAAAGTGCATAAAAGGAATACGCTAATTTGCCGGATGTTACGAGTCAATCATTTGCAAACCTTGGAAGATTTCTGTGAAGCCGTGGATTAAAAGTGCACTCTAGTAAATGTCTAGAAAATGTCCAACTTGCTGCCAATGAAATATTTCTGACCACATCACTACAGGCGGAAACAATGTTTAAAAAAAAAGACACCGGGAGATGACTGATGAAGCAACATAGTCCTGCACTATGATGACTGCTTTTTCTGCCTTAACACCAATGCTAAGTGTAGTTGGATGTTCTCACTGTATCAACAGGAGAGTGTTGATAAAGGCACAGGCCACTCAAGGTAAGCAGGTATATAATGAAGCTGTTTCATGACATGCACAGACATCATCGTAGTCAGGTATAAACGTCATCGACCCAGTGGCTTGGACACGGTGAACAGTATTTTTCCTGCATACTTCCTGATTTATCATCTCAGCGGTCTGCATGCAGGCTGTTTACTGGGGGACTGTAAAAGGGATGCAGCTTGCAGAAAGACTCCTGATATTTGCAGGAAGATCTGAATGTGGGAACACAAACGGCAACATTTTCATTCAGACACCACCTGGAGTTTCATGTGAGAAACAAAGCAGGATATTCTCCGGTGAATTCTCCTCCAGCCAATCGGAAGGGAGAGAGACGTTTATATACATACTGTGACTTTCTGCCCCAGATTTGAACGGCCACATTTCTGCAGTACAGCATGTTGATCTTTGCTCTTTTCTTGACATTGTGAGTCTGCCGGGATACACGTCGCATTATTATGAAGCCAAATATTCTCTTTACAGCATCATATTTTTAGGAGCGTACACGTGAATAAATCGGATGTTTGCATGCAGCTCATCCCGAAAATGTTTTGGAGTTTTGTGCATTTGTGAAAAAGGTCTTTAAGTCTGTTTCTAACTACATGATTATCTGCACTCTAGTTTGCTTGTTATTTTGCACCATTACACTGGAACACTCTATGAACAATAGCCACCCAGAGATGAGTCAAACAGAGGTCTATCCTTGTGATCATAGTCGGCCCCTCTGCAGTGTTCGGCCTGTGAAGAAGACGAGTGATCTAAGTGTGTTGGATGAGGTACAGTGCTCCCGCTGATAGGTGTCTTTTTTGGACAATTAAAGGACTGTGTGACTGCGCCCCCTGTGCTGTGATGCAGGTCGCTGAGTTAAGTGGATGGCTGTCAGACGTGCTCACAGAGGCCAACGCGGCAGCAGCAATCGCTCGGCTTTTCAGCTGCTTGCCTCCTAATCAAATCTTCTCTCCTCCATCTGTGTGTCCTAATTCCTTCTCTGCTGTTCTTTATTCCTCCCCCATCTCTCCTTCATTCCTCTACCTTTTTGTATAACCCTGTTTCTCCCCCAAAATATATCATCCAAGTCCAAGCCCCGTGTCTCATCTCCTCAAAATGCTTCCGGCATCCTAATTTCTCTGCAGATATTCCCTCTCCGCTTGCAGCGGGCTCTGTAGGTGTCCTCTCTGTTTGGGCATGAAAGATGGTGCTGCCACTGTCTGACGGCTTGTAAGAGGCTGCTAATGTGAGAAGTGAGGGCAAACCGCTGAGAGATGTAAGTCACTGTGGTTTATACTTAATGATTCATTATTCTGTGTTGCCATAACTCCTCTCATTTTAATTATTCCTATGTGGATTGCTTGCTAAACAAACAGCATGTCACACTGTGTTTGTATATGAAAGTGGATGTAAGAGGGGAAGAGAAAGCAGTGCCTGTAACTCATCGTGTAAACCATGCTTTTTTTTTTTTTGCACAGCTTTTTATAACCTCTGTGTGTAGTGGGTTGCATGTGCATCCATGTGGATCTTCCTTCTTTTTTTTTGTCCGTCTGTGCCTGGAAGGTCCCATGCTGTCACATTTGCCAGGCTCACTTTGCCGGAATCCTGCATACTTTGTGCACAAAATCTCTTGCCTAAGCGTGCACCACTGCAAGTCACGCATGCTTTCTGCCACCCCTGCAGAAAGGAATCAGGAATACTTCAAACCTGCAGCTGCTGAAGAAGTAAGAATATCCCAATTTGACACAAGAAGGGACTCAAGCACCTTACAATGATTCTCTTTGGACCAGTAAATCCTTCGAGGTTGGGAGGCAGGGAGTCTGATCTGTATGGCTTTAAAGTATTGCTGTCAATTCCTGCTTCGCTTTAGAGCCAAATATTTATTTGTTTTCAGAGCTGAGCTTTCAGAAGAGGGATATTCTTACATTTCCACTTCAGAAATTGTCGGTGTTGCATCTGAATCAGTTAAATTCTCTTCTTCACGGTTCTGGTAAGGCGGCATGTCAACTGTAAATATCTTGCAGGGGAGATTAACAGTTTAATTCACCAGTCAGTTTGAAATGACGAAACGATCACTTAGATTCATCTATAAACCTTTAATCTTGACAACCTGGTATTTACGTCTTCATATATGCTGCATTCACGGCTTTAGTCATCAAACTCGTTGTGTGTCATTCACACAACACACTGATCCAAGCCTGAGGTTTAATGCTCCTGCTTTGAGCAGGCACCCCGTGTACGAGGGGCAGTCACAGGATTGACCCCTGACCTAATCTCTCCCCAGATATTTCCTGTCTCTCTGAAGCGGTTTTCAAAAGCGCCCCACCAAAGAGAGGCTTCAGAGGAGATAAACAATCTGACCTCCAAAGACGTTTTCACATACGGCTGCACACGTCACACCAGACCCAACATTTACAACAACACCTGTTCCTGTCCTGCACAGGCTGCTCACCTTTTTTCTACTTTTTAAACAGTCCCCTCTGTGCTCTAAATGAAACATCAGTGTTTCTGAGCTTTGGTCCAAATATAACATGAATCAAGCAGCAGAGGAGGTTTGTGACCCTGTAGAAACCAGCTCTCTCTGAATGCTCCGTTTTAGTGTGTGTGTCTCTTTAAATGTAATTAGACCCCCCCCCCCTTCACAGTGACAATAAAAATGGTGGACCTGACTGGACCTATGCTGGAGGTGGAGTCCATGGGTGGAGATACCAGGGGGAGAAGAGGGGTGATGTCACAAACAGAGAAAATATAAAACAGAGTGTTCGTCCCTGTGTGGTGAGATTTATGCAGTCCACAAAGGACTGGATGGATTTATTTGAAATGCTGTGTGTCCATAGACACTCAGCTTATAAATGTTCAAAAACACTAAAAGTGGATTTGTCATAATATGTCCCCTTTAATGAAGATGATCCGGGTTCCTTTCAGCCTGCTACGTGTAACTTCAGACGGTTGCAAAGAAAACCAAAAATATATAAAACGCCACATTCGTCCGCTTGGAAGCATGTCATAAACAAGCAAAATATTTTCATGTTAGAGTTAGGAATAGTTGTGTATTTTTTTTGATTTGGAGTTGTGTGCGATAAACTAGTCAATACATCCTTTTTTTTTTACTGGCAGCAAGCGCAGTAAGTCAACCCAGTATATATATATATATATATATATATATATATATATATATATATATATATATATATATATATATACCTAAATTCAGAAATTCTGCTCTGCACTTTGTTATTTTAGAAACGTGCTTCTCTCACACGGACACGTTTGTGCCCAGCTCAAGGGTGCCTTGGCAGAAATCAGAGCGTGACCTGTAATCTCCCCAGCAACCAGACCAACTTCCATATTTTTTGGAGGTCTGCACGGGGGCCTTAAAACAGCGACCCTCTGCTAACCAATCCAAGTCGTAGATGCCAGAGCAGCTGCTCTAAAACTAGGCTGCACTAATATACAAACAGAGCTGTTAGCTCCACCTTAATAAAATGTGTTGGTAGGAACATCTTTTTTATTCATTGAAGTGTTATTACCCGGTCTTTGTTTTTACTTCATATTAGCTCGATGACACGGCTGTATCCGGGTCGCCCTGTAGTCCAGCCTCTGTGCTTGACCTCCTGTCGGTCTTAAACAGGCTGAGCTAACAGGCAGCGTCTGAGGCTAAAACACTCTCTATTGTAGAAGACCTCATACAACCCTCCTTCAGAAATACAGAACTATCCCTTTAAGGACTAAAATCCCTTGACAAAGGGATCTACATGGCTCGGTTAATTTGATACAGTGAAAGGGTTTATGGCTAAATCTTTCTTTTCCTCTCTTTAGCACACACTGCTATCTTTTAGTGCAGCGAGCTTCCACTGCCCTACTGTCTTTAATGCAGCAATAAAATGCAATACCAAAGTCCGGAGATTTGCTTTTGTGTGTGAGTGTGTGTGTGTGTGTGTGTGTGTGTGTGTGTGTGTGTGTGTATGTGACGTTCTGAGGGCTTGACTTTTTAATAAAAGACTGCAGTCAGTGTTCACACAGACTCCGCTCTGACAACATAGATCCAAGCACATCACTGCTAAACCACAGAATTACACAGAATTACATTTCATAAGCACGAAAAACAAAGTTAAGTTTCAGCCTCAGCTCTCTCGACAGTCGGAATAATTTCCTCCAGACCATCCATCCCTCCCTCCCGACTCTTTTAAGATGAATACAAACATGTTTTTTTTTTCTAAGTCTATAAAATAAAAATCACAAGCACATCAATGATAGAAACAAAAGCCCGTTCAGCTGAGATAAGTTCAGCTCAGGTCTGGTGATGCAGCTCGAGCTAACAGCAAACTCACAACAGCAGCTCACCAGTTGTACCACATATCATGTCTGAATGAAACATATGATATGACATTTTCCCATCATGTGGCTCACTTTTTGGCAGGGTATGAAAGCAGCTCAAGGGTGGGTAGTGGACATGTTATAATAAGTCAAAGTGAAGGATAACCATGTGCTTATTTATGTGGCGACCAATAAGAAACAGCAGCGGTCTTCAGGGCTGTGGTGACACGGGGACGGAGAGTCGAAGAGACAGGATATGCTGCGGACGCCTTCGGCCCGCCTCACCAGCTGCAAAGGTCACCTGAGTTCATGTTGGTTTACAGATTTGGAGGGTGACACGTAGGTTCCCATTAATAACCAACCACACGTCGGGAAAAGGCTCGTGTGATCAGCTGGGCTCATCTTTGTTTTGACTGTTTTGGTTGTTTTTCACAAGGTGAAAAAGCAGGAACATCTATTCAGCCTGATAGAGAATACTTTTATATAACATGATGACTGATAGCTTGTGACATAAGGGGCCACGTAATTGTGACGCTTTGTATCTCAGACTTAGAAAAGCCTGGTGGCACTGGTGCTAAAATTTCCTCGGTGGTCATCCCAGGGCTCCGGCTGATCCACTTCATCATGCCGGCACGATCGCAGGGGAAAGACACGGAGGAGAGGGACTCGGTTTGAAGCTTTTAAAGAAACAGCAGTGTGCTTTCACCGCTACGAGACGTCCATCCCTCCCCTCATCACATTGCAGTGATTCATGCTCGCAGGGCCAGGGCGAGGGGGGGGGGGGGGGGGAGGATGAATTCACTACCGTTCTGTACAAGTGCCAAATCTCATCTTCAGGTCCATTACTCTGAGAGATGTGAGCTGCAATGTAAAATAAGCCCCGGCGATAAAAGAGGGTAACCCAGCTAAAACGGATTCCACCTGTTTGGTAAATTGCCAACGTATTAGGAGGCTGAATCATCTCTTTATGAAATCAAACAGCTACAATTCAATAATCAAGGGAGAGGAGATTAAATTTAACCCCTCAATGAAAAACAGAAAGTGACAGCACGGAGGCGCTCTGTATACCTGGACTCAGAAACATCTCTAAAAGCACTCTGAGGCCTTACAGGTTACAAACAAGTGACTCCTTTCCTTTGAGGTTAGACACCGTTTCAAAGGGCAGACATCTTTCTCCGCTGTAGCCCGAAGCTCAGTGCTTTTAGGAAGCGGAACAAATGGACCTCTGGGAAAAGTCAGTCCATGGATTCTTAAAACAACTTCGACCGCACAGGAGGAGAAAATAAACACGGGGATTCGAAGAAAAACGTAGCCGTGTCATGAGGGGTAATCGGACGAAAGCTACTCAATCTATCGGAATGAGACAGCTGATTCATAACCTTTTGGCTCCTCTGTAATCAATCACTGATCCTAATGAAAGAGGATGATAAGAAGCAGCTATTATGTGATGAACAGTCGTTGAGTCTCTCTCTCCATTCTTTGTTGAATCCTTTCTGTTCATATTGCTGCATGAGATTTGGCGTGTAGACATGATCGAATCACCGTGTTAAACACACGTGCTCAAAACTCGTGACAAACTTTCGGGATGAGCTGCACGTGTGAAGCCAAACAATCCAAACTGTCCGCTCCGACTTTATCCACAGTTTCTCCTGCAAATGTCCTCGACCAACGTCTGCCAACAGTTACCAATCTGATGAACCAATCACAGACTTCCTGTCTCCCCGCTCGCTCTCTACCGCTCGTGTGCACGAGTAAGTTAGGGGCGTGGCTTTTGAAGGAGCACAGAGCTACTTTCCAAATCATGCTGCCTTTGAATCATTCGATCGAAAGGATACGGTGTTTATATTAGATATTGGAAACATGTTTTTTTTTCAAACATACCGTTTTTGTTCAATGTGTTTGTTTGAGATTTAAACTGTTATTGTTTTTTAACAATAATGAGCCTTGAAAAAGGGGAGGGGTTGTTTTATGATCATGGTCGTCTCACAAATATTTTCATTGAGGCTCATTTGGAAAAGTCCGCCCACAGCATTAAAAATGACAGGTTTTGTTGCCTGTTATTTAACAAATACCACTCAGTCCCTAGAAAGTGAAGCAGCGCAGCTTCGGTACACAGTGTAATTAAAATCAGTTAAATATTTCAGGATGGGAAAGGTGACGATAGGACTTAGAGGCAGTCATTACTTTATTGTGTTAAAGAGAGTTGATTCAAAACTTAACGACATAACCAAATGCTGTTTTTCCCCTCATGGCTCACAATGCCAACAGGAGCATCATAACAGCAGAGAAAGTTTTACAATGACTTCAAACAACAATGCAAATGCCAAAAAACAGCACTTTGTCTGGATGAATATTTTAGAGTGGAAAACATCATCAGATCCCACCAGTCTGCAGGAAAACAGCAAAGAGCAGCGGCTTGTTGGGGTTCGACCCGGGGAAAGAACATGAGCCCTCGCTCTCTGAGTTCAGTCACAGCTCATTTATCGATCCATCATCGGGAGTTTGTCGCACGCACTCTTAAACAGTCACAATGAAATCAGGCTGTCAAGTTAACATTCAGTGTTTTTAAAAATCCACCAATTTCTCAAAAACTCATGACCAGAATTAAATTTGCAGTTATTTGGATGTGACCTCGTGTGCCTCCATTAACAGCGGGTTAGTCAGGCGGTGTTAGAGGTCAACAAATATTTCCCCCTGTTTTAAGCACCTATTCAATTCTGCAGTTTACTTTCATCGTGGCTCAACACACTGGTGCCGAGCGGGGTCAGACCAGCGACAAAGTTCAGCTCTGCCAATTTGCTTCCAACGTGGATGGAATAACCAAACTGTTTTATTTGGGGTTTTTTTGCATGGGTGGCAGCTACCACAGGAAATGTGTCTCTCTTTCCCACATTGATGTTAAAGGCTCAGCCAACCTCTTTTTAGACCGGCTGTTGATTTACCCAGAATGCCAGGTGCCGTGTTCACGAAGCCTCCTAAGAGCTGCACCTAGTGACAAAAATTCTAAGGAAATTCTTCGAATCGTGACTTTTTCTAAGAATTTTAAAGCTCACACTTGATCCTGGAAAATCCTCTGAGCCCTTAAGAAAGCTCCAAAGGTGTCGAACTGCACGGTGAGGAAGACTTCCAAACAGGAGGAAAAGTTTCCCAAGCTGAGGAGAATGAGAAAAATGTTCTCCGAACACCACATGAAGAACAATCTTTCAGGCTCACAGTCGGGCCGATTGGACAAAAAATATTCACAGTGACATCTCAATCCATCTCTGACTCGTTTCAGTACAAAGTGAGACATGCATGTTGAGTTTCTCGACATGTGGTTCTCTACATGTGGAGTTTCACACGTTTGCTCAGAGTTGACCTCAGAGTGATCCTAAAACACGCTCTAGCTAAGACTCCTTGCTAGCATTGTTTAAGCTAAGTCAGGAGCTCTCTGAGAGGATTCAAAGTAAGGTTGAAACTTTTTAACAAGTTCTGCAGATCCAATACAAACAAGAGACCTCGTAAAAAACACTAAGCCCTTTAACAACTTCCCCTCCGTGTAGAAACAACTCTAAGGTTGATGTATGAACAGATTAAAAACAACTTTTGGTTCGTCAAATCTAATTGGACCAGAGCAAACTCTTAAAACATTTATTGAGTTTCTCTGCAGATGACTGGATTTGCAATCCAGAGATAAATAATGTCCTTCTATTTCCCTTAGCCCCATCATGAGGTTGACATTGTTTGGTGAAAAGCCTCTTTTAATTACTGGATTTGCATATCATTTGGTGAAGATATTCAAAGTGCCAGGATGATGGATCCAACATAACCCTCCTGATAAACTCAGACTTGATACGGTGCCAGGCTAGACGTCTTAATTACTGAAGTGCTGACTTTTGTGCTTTTGCTCTCATTTCCTCACCATCACTCCAGATGGCAAACCATTAAATCCTCCAAAAAATATTCAGGCTGTTGCTTGAAGCTGCAAAAGAGGCTCTGCACCTGTATGTGCAGAGTTGTCTTTGGAGCATTATTACTCCCCCCCCCCCCCCCCCCCCCCCCCCCCCCCCCCCCCCCGTCTCAGTGACTTGCAGCGGTTGTCCCTGTTCGACTTCAGGCTGCAGCTCTATGTGAGACCTGCTTGGTAAGTGGGACCTCATCCAGGTTGAATAATCCCTCCAGCAGTGCATAAACAGAGGCTGTGGACCGGCTCTCCGTGCACCCTGGCACCCCTACAATCCTAACATCACGCCTCACTGCAGGGTCCTCTCCTTTGTCTCTGCAGTGACTCATGCAGACTGGCGGGCAGTTTCACCTTGCACTCCAAAAGGTAACGAACACACGAGAGAATGAGCTTCATGTCCTCTCAAAGTGACCCGCTGTGACGCTAAATACCTCTCCACGTAAGCCACGGCCACATTAAAGGCTTTCATACACCCACTGCCATTTAGCTTTTGAAAATGGCTGACCTGATTCTTGAAATGTCAACAGCGTCCTTTGCTCGGGAGGAAGGGGGGGTTTGCCCCCATTAGTCATGTTTTGAAACTCGACTCCAGGGGATGAAGAATTGTTTCTGTGGTGTTCACGAACTTGGCGCCCGTTTTGTGTGTGCATTTAATCTGAGGCTCATAGATGTGACTAATGTGTGCCGCAGATAAAGGTCAATCAATGAAAAGCTTATAAAGATCTGTCGCCTGTTCGAAGAAGTTTTGAGATGATTTAATGGAGTTAAAGCAGTTTAAGCAGGAGTAAAAACAAAAATGGATGCAGCTCTTCGAGTGTCCACCAGAGTATTTTACAGAAGAAATAAACATGTTTACAACCTGGATAAAAACATTTTTTTTTTAAAAAGCTCATGTCTCGATCGGCACACTGTACAGTGGTGCATGTCTTGATAACTCTTCCATTTTGATTTGATGGAACAGACGGGTGGCTTTCTTCATTAATATTCATAGTCTCTCATAAAAATCCTAAAATACAGTCTACAATATGATGAGAGGGTCATGTAAGAATTTAAGACGAGTTATATAATATATTCTTGGTGAATGTTCAGTTCCCTGATGAAGTCAGTTAATTAATGAGTCAGATCTGCGAGATCAGATGGGGCCTGTGCCATGTTGTGTTAGTGTCTGACTGCCGTTCAGCTCCCAGCCTGCACTGTGTCTGCACCGTGAAAGCTATTTGTAAAAGATACGCCTCTCCTTCCCGGTCGAGGCCGATTGGCTCCATTAAGTTTTTGTGCGAGGAAAAACAACAGGCGCAGGCTTTCAAATTGCCAGTTTGACAAACTATTGCAGCAAACAGGCATCCTTCATTTGGATTTGTCAAAGTTTAGGTTCCATCTTTGTTCTCTGAATGGCAGCGGTCTCACACCAGTGGGTTGCATTACATTACATTCAGTTTGCTGTCAGTCACCTGGCGCCCAAAGGCAGACGTAGCTGGTCTCTGACAGGAGAATTAATGCCTCGGAAACATAACACCTTACAGTCTTACACTGCGATGTGCATGTTCTCTCACTTATGGGGATCTGGAGAACAGTTTGACACTGTCTTACTCTCATAAAAATAGACGTTACAGTTCTGCTGTTCAAGGCAAAAAAGATCTTCCACGTCATTTGCACTCATCGAACGAGAGACGAAAAATAAAGACTTCTACCTATTTCTGCAGTTTCTATGAGTCGTCTTTTATGCGTGACCAACAGGCACCATATTAGACTTTGTTTTCTTTGTTTCCCCATGATGGTTTTCCTGCAGATAGACAGCACAGTGAACAACACTACGAGACAAGCCTGCCACATGATAGGCCTCCTGATAAGAACTAGACCATCAGAACAAGCTGTTCAGGTTTAGGCCAGCTGTGGCGGTCTTATGTAGCCTGCAGTGGTGACCCACCACTCCAACGCGACATCCTGCAACCTTAGCTTGAGAGACGACCGACTCTACCAGTGGGCCACTGCCGCCTCGAGCGAGTATGCTTTCTTAACATGGTTGCCAGTTAGCTAGCTGGCAAATGGTAGAGGCAGGCCATGTACACGCTCTCATGGTAAAAAACAAGACAAATCTAGGGCAACTGTTAGCGGTTAGCAGTACCTCTTTCTCTGGTTCATGTAGTCAGCCAATCAATAAACTCTAAATCCTTGTTTCAACCAATCACTCACATACTGTAAATGTTTGTTTCTTTTCCTGTTTTATTTTGAAATCTAACACCTCCTGTCATTTCAGTCCCTGCCCCCATGTGTCGCTTGATTACCAGCACCTGCTCTCATTACGCAGCTGCCTCTGATGATCTCGTTAGTCAGCTGCTTCACCTACGTCATCGTCGGCCGTCCTCAGCCGCTCCATTGTCTTTGTTATCTCCAAGGTGCACATTTCCTTTTAAAGCGCTTCCCGATATTGCTGTTCACGGTTTTGGAACTTTTGGATTATTTGTCTTTTCCCTGCTGGGTTTCGTATTTATTCTCAGACTGCTTTCAAATGGAAGAACAGATTGTGTCAGTAAAGACCAAGATTGTTTTCAAATCTAAACCTGTGTCTGCTCCATCTCTGCTTCTGAGCCTTTAAGTGCCTGAAACCTTCACACGTGGTTCTTCCCCTTACACTGCATCCAACATGGACAGTCAGCACTGCTCTCTGAAGATGAATGCAGAATGTCAGCGGCCACCATATTGGAATAGCCAACCTAATTTTCTCTCAGTCGAGACCAGGAAGAGAGGTGGAGCTCCGGCCCACATTTCACTCAACTCAGCCAAGATCCTCGTTAGACAAACTGATGAATAACTCATTGGCTTGATGGACTCAAGCGGCAGAGTTATTAAAACATAATGATCATCCCCCTTCCAGTGTGAACCAATCCAGGCATTTGTTTTTCAATGAGGTTGTCAACATGATGTAGAAATGGATGTTTGAATACGGGGCATTCGAGGATTCCTTGTTCTTTCACTGACAGCCTCAAGTGGACACTTACGGAACTGCACTCATTCATTCTTCATTGAAACCGTTGAGGATGCCCCCGGCTCTTCTTTAGCTCTGAGAGTACCGACACTGAAGAAGTCGCTAAACTTCTAAACAAACACTGCATGCAAAAAACCAACCGACTATCGGCCCCGCAGGTTTTAAGAATCCAACAGGAAGTTTGGCTGCGTTAATAATCGATAAAAGATCTGGCATGTGGCGGCGTGGGGTTGATTCTGAGGGCACGGGCCTGCTTCTTACTACGATGCTTTCAGGCCCTTTTAAACAATCCGTCAACTGACTGTTGAGTTTGGAGGGACCAACAGTCGGCTACAAGTCTGTGATATTATTTATAGAGATGCCTCATCCCACTTGTTCTTCACTTCATTTCACGCTTCTTTCAAAGGCTTCTGGCCTCCGGTGTACTTTTGATACAGTGAAACGAATGATTAACTGAGCGGAGGTCAGATGACTGATGACTGTTTGGCCATAAAAAAGCGTTTTTGTTTGCTTGTTTACAGTAAGCGCCCTGCTGCATTGTCATAAAGTCAGAGGACTGTGATTCTTACGTTTCTCAGCTCGCTCAGAAGGGAACAAGCTGAAAACACGATAAAGCTCAAGTCAGCACTTTACCTTCACACTGATACTTTGATTGTAAATCCAAAGTGGTGGAGTAGAGCCAAAACGATGAAAAACCCATCACCGTGCAAACGCTCTGTGAGCGTGGTGTGCAGCGACGCACGCGCCGGCCTGAACCACAGGATGAGGGCTCGCTCTTTATCTCAAGCTTTTTCAATTCAGCACAATAAACAACAGCCAGGAAAAAAAGATGTGAACAATCATTAGAGGTCTGCTCGTATGTGGAAAGATCAATTAGAGCCACTGACCACAATTCAGTGTTCACCCCACGTAACAAACAAACACAGTGAAGCTCCCAAAACAGCTGAGGAAAGCAGCCTCCGTTCATATTACTTATTTATCATCCTCTGCTGCTGCAGGCACACTCGTGAGGCTTACCAACACATACGAGGGCAAGAGATGAATTACTATGCAAATAACATGCAGTGTTTCTCCCCTTTTTATGTGGTTTACTCTGCTGTTTATGTAACTGTACCACATCCTCTTTTAAACACCCAGTCCACCCTCTCCTCTGGATAATCACTCTGTGTGAACGTCTGGACTGATCGGTGGGGGAAAAGGAAATACTGTTTCTGATTATAGAGAGGAAGAAGTCCTGGCAAAGAAAGACCACGCAGGTAAAATAACTCTAAAAAGTTTCCTCACATCGTCGTGGACACAAAACAACAAAGACAATCTGTGCTGCATCACCTGTCAGCGAGTGTGAGCACCGAGACAGAGAGGCGAGTTATGACAGGAGCAGGGCCACAAAAGCTCCGGCTCGGGGGGAGAAAATGTAGAGCTTGTAAAATTACTAAATTATCTATCAGGTCATCTCATCAATTTGCTTCACCTCCGTCTCCACAGAGGAGGAGGCAGCATGAGAAAACAGAATCATCGTGCGAGGAATGAGAGGCCAGAGGTTCAAGAACAGCCGCAGGCTCCACATTAGAGCGATAAGAAAAGCTTTCATAAGCTTTGGCGGATGTTGCTTTTTTTTCCAACCGTCGGACCTTTGGATATTTTTTTCAGCAACAGTAATGTATGATTTTTGCTTCACAATGGGGAGTTATAGCTTGCCCCTAAAGATCCGTCCAAGCCTGAGAGTGAAGCAGGAGAAGCTTCTCCACAGAGTTCAGTCAGAGTTATTTGCTGAATTCGTGGCATGACTTCTCCACGTTACATTCACGCCGGTCCTGAGCCTCTTCTTCTTCTTCTTCTTTTTTTTTTTGGTAGTGAAACGCTTTAGAAGATTGAGCTTTTCTCTTTGGAGTTGGTCCTCTGAGAAAATACTGTGGAGCCAATTGTGGATTCATCCCTCGCCCGTGACTGCAGCGTCGGGAAAGAATGAATGAGAAAAAAGAAGAGGGAGAAACACGCAAACACACGCAGACAGCAGAAGCAGGCGCACAGAATGCAAATTGGGACAGAGGCACGAGGAAAAGCAATTTTTGACACATTTGGCGTGCGCTCTCTCTCTCTTTGGGAGAAGCTGTGTTTGATGAGAAGAAGAGTGAAAAACAGAGGAGAGACAGAGAGTGCAACAAATTCTCACAGGACAACAGTAGTGCTTCCAATATTTGGTAGAGCAGGGAGACCCTTTCATGTGACAAGGCTGGCTTTTTGTACAGACTGAACTACTTTGGCTGATCGGATTAAAGAACAAAGGATGCATTCAGCTTACGAAACATCTAACCTGGTGAAGCAATAAACTAATGAAGAAGACCTGCTCCGAATACGGCTTGTCTGATTCTACAAACACGCTGTGTGCGCGGTGGTCTGCCTTTCAGTCAGCTCTCTCTGATGTGAACTACAGAGCAGAGACTGGCTGATTGGCTGACTGCAGAGGAGACGAGCGGCAGGCCTGCTGAGAGCTCTGAGCGGAGAGCAGGTGTGTGTGTGTGTGTGTGTGTGTGTGTGTGTGTGTGTGTGGTGCTGGCAGGTGGTCGAGATGTAGAAAACACAGAGTGGAGTTTTAAGAGCTCAAGCTGGGGACACTGGGGTTTGGAGTATGTGTGACGAAAAGACAGGCGAGACACTGTGCAGCTTAAATACACAATCAGGCCTCATGCATCGACCAAATGTATTTCTAAAGGAGCCATCTGTAATATATCTACTGAATTAAAAATGGAGAGAGGTTAACAGACCCATGCAGAGCTGGCCAAACACTGAAGCTACAGCGTCCACCACATGGTGACCTGTGTGAGCCTCCACTCTAGAGAGGAGGTGGGGGGGATGAAGTGTGAAGCCTGAGTTAAAATAAACAGGAATATAACTCTTTATGTGTGGGACAATTCTCAAAACAATTTCCTTTTTTCTTGGAGCATACCTGCGTTCTTATTTGGGACATGTTAGCATTCAGCTACTTATCTGCGTTCACACAGCAGCTGTAGTCTTGTTTAGTCTAAAGATGAAACATCAGTTAATAGAAACCAATAAACAGAAATGTGGCTGTTACTTTTGTCCCGGTGAAGTCAAGCGCTCTGTTGACGCTGCAGAGACGATGTGAAAGCGACAGCGAGCGCCGGGTGAAATCTGCTGCAGGTGATTATTCTCTGCTTCACCTGACAGGATGAGAAGTGTCAGCTGCTGGAGAATATTCTCTCATCCATCTTAATGACCGTCACGTCTCGTCTTGACCTCTTCCCATCTCTGTCACGGGCCAAGATTGTTTTATGTTTTTTAAGCGATTGACTCCATGTCAAATCGTCTCTTAACTCTGGATGCAGCGCGGCACTGCTTTGATGACACATTGTTGGCAGCTGCATTAACATTCTTTACAGCGATCACTGACAACAGCAGGACTTTTACATCCACTGAGGAACAATCCTTCTTTCTACTCGAAGGTGGATTCACGTGGTTCACGACATTTTTCCACAAACGGAGCAGCAAAGGTTGAGTAATGTTTTGGGGAGCGATATGAGTATGTTGATTTATGCTTGTGATCTTTAGCTCACCAAGATGCACCTCGACATGAACAGCTGTTTGTTATAAAAACAAATCATCAACACGTTTTTTATGTGCTGCTACCTGTATCAACATCACATCCTCTAATGTGCACAGATCTGCCCGCTGTCTAATGGGGGTCGACTGAACTATCACCAAGTATGCAGGCAATGAACTGCGTTAATGAAAAGTTATTAGCAGCATTCTCCATTTAAACAGTGCAGGCCAAATCAATTTAGAGCATTTTAGTCCAAACGCCCCGAGGCTTTGTGTTTAATCCACTGGCAGAGCTGCTGCAGCCGGCGCTTGTTGCAGGTTTCAGCAGCTTGTACGTCTGCTGGCTGTTCAGCAGGCGAGCGGCAGCCTCAGGAGGACGGTGGAGGTTATTGTGTAATCTCCAGAGAGAGACGAAACTCCATCACGCATACAAATGACAAAGAGAGGGAAAATACTCTCTCTTGTGAAGAACTCTTTATAAACAGCATTTAAGAAAAAAGACAAAGCGCTCCCCTCTCCTTGGGAGGCGGAGGACTTGATTTGGTAACACATTAGTTTCAGTCAGGATATCTCAGGACTGGAAACCAGTGGAGACGGGAACAAAAAGCTCCCGGCAGCGTGTCAGACACAGAGCCTGTGTGTATGTGGAAACCAGCTGGACACATCTGAGCCGTGCCGTTGATCTCTCGCTGCTAAGCCAATCTAAAAGTCAAACGCTCTGAGTCCTCGCTCTTAAATACTCATAAAGCAAATTCCCTCCGTTGAAATTATTCGGAAAAGCTGCGTCCAGAATGAGTTTTGCACGCGTCTGTGCACGTGCCTCGTTGGTTTGAATACTGCTCAAGTCACATGTACATGTGCGTCTGCTAGAACAATGTTAGCAGAGCAGGCTGGACTCTGTGCGTCTGTGCTGTGCAGTGACCGCCGACACGCAGCAGGTAGAGCCCATAAATCACAGCTCAGTCAGGCCAGGGACGGACGCAGACTGTCTCCGCCTGCCGCTGTCACACTGCACAGAACACACACACACACACACACACACACACAGCGGCCTTCAGCAAACGTGCTACATTTACACACACACACACACACACAGGGCGCTGTGGTCAACCGGGGTCTTTTACCGTCCACTGGGCCCAAATAGAACAAGAAAAAAACACTTTATGGGCCTAATGCAGACGTCAAGGGCATTGTAGTTTTGATTTACGGCGGCCCTGTGGCCGGATTGTGATGTATTGCAGAGGTGTGGCGTTTTACATTGTGATGAATACTGTTGTGCGCGGGACCAGATAAATTCTGAAGACACTTTAGGGGGTGCCGTGTGCCAGGCGCTCTGCCTCGAAGGTTGCCTCTGAGAAGCCCGACCATTATTTATAGAAATACCAGCATGGCTTTCATTTTTCTGAATTCATTCTCTAAAGACCATACATCTTTTATAGAGTGTGTGTGTGTGTGTGTGTGTGTGGGGGGGGGGGACTTGTTTTATAGTGGAGCTCTACTACTGTATGAAGGAAGGATATATTAAGTTCACCTGGAAGACGGCAGAAGATGATTTGAAAAACGTGGGAGACTAAAAAAGGGAATCACGACGGATTTCTTCAGCTGAACTTTCAATTCCAATGCAAAAAAAAAAAAAAAAAAAGGTTCAAACTGTTTTTTATTTCCCCTCAATTTATATTCCTGCACTCCTCCTCTCAGCACTTTCTCTCTCCATCGGAGGGGGGGACATTCGGTATAATGTGTCAGTATTCGGGCTGTCGCCATGTTTCGCATGTTGACCTTTGTTAGCGTTCCTTCGAGCTGTTTCACGCCAGTTTGAGATCCCTAACCACTTCCTGTTTCTGTTCTGTTCATGTCCTCATCTCTGATCTGCCAGAAGGACCTTTATTTGCAGAATAAAAGCACACAGCTAGTGAAGTATTCTTATTTCAAGACAAGACAACATTTCTAAATTAAAAGCCGAACTTTCATTTTTAAAGGTGAAACAACAGAATTTATTTTGCTATTATTGGTAATAAAACATTTGAAATCATTTGACCCCCCCCCTGGTCTGGATGCATGACGGTGTCACGTAAGCAGGCAGCAAACAAAAGGATTATTTAAACAAGAGGCAAAAACACAAAACAAAAACTGAAATCCAAAATGTCTCGAAAAGCGAGTGGAGAAAAACAAATCCAGGAAAGCAGGAACAAACGACTCAAGACAGACTACAACTGGAAAAGACAATGAACCGACAAGAGACCGAGGAAAAACACAGAGACTATATAGACAGAGTTAATCAGACGCAGGTGAGACTAATAGGACAGGTGAGGACAATCAGGACAATCACACAAGGAACAAAGAACACGAGACAGGAACACTGAGGACAAGAACAAAGTAAAACACTGACACCATCTAAACCAGATACTACAAAATAAAACAGGAAACACTAAAAACACAACACAGGAAATAAACTTACAGGCAACAGGGAAACACAGTAAAGACTGAAGTAAACACGAGACTATGAAATATTAAAACACACAAAGGAAACAGAACACTAAACATGAAAACTAAAAGAAGACGAAACACAGAAAACCAAACCATGACAGACGGCTTGTGACCCGGCTCAGAGCGCGCTGGGAGGACCAGGACGTGGATGCACATTGTAAATCTAAATAAATGCAAAGTCTTTTTTTTAGAAGGCATGCGTGCAGAAGGAACGCCAAACGCACGACTGACACTGACGGTGCATCTGAAAAATCTGAAACCATAATATAAATAAATCAAACATCACAGCAGGTGACGTCGGGTCGCACTGATCTGGAAGCACCCGCCTCCTGTGATGTATGTGCTCGCTGACGCGGAGCAGCTCGTAGTCCGTGCTCATGATAACTGTGCTTCCACTTTAATGTCATAACACGAGCTAATCCTCTTAAAGCTGGGGATAGCAGATGATCTCCAAACAAAGGGAGCCTCACAAGGGACGAGCAAAGCCCACTTTACCTTCCACCCGGCTCCAGCCCTCTGCTCAGGAGGGGGGCCGCTGCTCAGGAGGGGGGCCGCTGCTCCGGAGGGGGGCCGCTGCTCAGTCATCACAGAAATAACACAACACACACAACATGAACCATGGGAGCAGGTATGATGCAGCCAATCCCGCTGGGATAATCTTCCCGTACACAAACACTCCGGAGGTGCTGACACCAGCACCTCTGGGTGGGGCTCGGCACAAAGTCTCACGTGGTTGACCTAAATCTGGACTCGGACAGACAGACAGGAAGCATCGATTATTCATGCACCACCACGCCTCCAGGTCCAAAGGTCTTCAACACATCGTGTCATCAAGAGAGCGCAGAGGGGACGGATCTGTCCACCAGCAATAATAAGACCCAATAAGACACACGCATGAGGACACATGTATAAGGACACATGTAAGACCCAATAAGACACACGCATGAGGACACATGTAAGACACACACATAAGGACACATGTAAGACCCAATAAGACACACGCATGAGGACACATGTATAAGGACACATGTAAGACCCAATAAGACACACGCATGAGGACACATGTAAGACCCAATAAGACACATGCATGAGGACACATGTATAAGGACACATGTAAGACCCAATAAGACACATGTATAAGGACACATGTAAGACCCAATAAGACACACGCATAAGGACACATGTAAGACCCAATAAGACACACGCACAAGGACACATGTAAGACCCAATAAGACACACGCATGAGGACACATGTAAGACACATGCATAAGGACACATGTAAGACCCAATAAGACACATGCATGAGGACACATGTAAGACACATGCATAAGGACACATGTAAGACCCAATAAGACACACGCATGAGGACACATGTATAAGGACACATGCATAAGGACACATGTATAAGGACACATGTAAGACCCAATAAGACACACGCATGAGGACACATGTATAAGGACACATGTAAGACCCAATAAGACACACGCATGAGGACACATGTAAGACCCAATAAGACACACGCATGAGGACACATGTAAGACCCAATAAGACACATGCATAAGGACACATGTATAAGGACACATGTAAGACTCAATAAGACACATGCATAAGGACACGTAAGACCCATAACCCTAACCCTGAGCAAGAGAGGAAAAGACTAAAGACACATGGAGAACTGACACACTGACACACACACACACACACACACACACACACACAGACACTGGACAGAGAGAGACACGAGGATGACAAACTTCACAGGAAACACTAAAGAGAGAGACTCAAACGTTGAGTGTCTCAGGGGCGCGGCGTGCTAACTGTCTCCAGATGTGTCATGCATCAACTGTGCACACGGTCAGACACTGTTGTGTACGTTTGAGAGGAACTCAACTGGTTCACAGCCCGCCACAAAAACACATGAATAACCTGAAGATAAACACAGCACGCCTCCATAAGCAGTCTGTCTTCACGTGTACTGATGCATTAGAGTGTGTGTACGCTAAAACATGTCATGGCTGCACAGCACATATTTTACAACATCTAAAATCACATCTCGGCTCTGATTGGCAGAGGAAACAATCCAGATCACATGTTAACCTGAGTTTGATCTGGCCTGCTCATGCCGGATCCATAACGCTGTAGTTTTAAAATAAAGTCCACCTAGCAACCTAACACACACACACACACACACACACACAAACAGCAACCAGGTCAGCCTCCTTTTGTCATCAGACTTCACTTCAGATGTGA
>NC_136696.1:2584641-2644641 GCF_947650265.1 Symphodus melops | reverse complement strand
GTTTTCATCTTGTACTTGTGATTTGTTTCTGAGTGTTTCTTTCCAGACGACACGACACAAAACAAACTACAACTTGCACTTCTGTCGGTTCAAAATAAATGACAGAAACCTCGACTTGTACGTCCGACTTTAATGCTTCGTACCAGACCGTGAGCCTGAAGACGAGGCACGGGCCGAGGGAACTGAACTCCTCAACGTGGCTTTCATGGGAGTCAATCCAAGGACAAAGACGTCTGCATGTTTGTGATGTTCCAAATTAAAAATGTGTTGCTGTTTCTGATGCTGAGCCCATGTGACCCTCACTAACATGTGACTCTAGTCTGGGTGCAAATACATGTTAATGTGTTCTCTAAACACTCATTTACATCGATGAAGATCTGAGCGTGTTTCCCAGTCGAGCACAAAGGGCACAAACAGGTCGTTTATGCATTAACGCACAAATGCTTCTCTGTGTTCCCATTATCAGAGTCCGTGTGGCTCCCACACAAGTGTCCGAACTGAAGCCACACACACACACACACACACACACACACAGACCTGCTCAGAAAAGATTGAGAAGATTTAGAGTAATGGAATAATCACTGTGAAGGAGCCGAGCTGAGCAGAGTCATGCAAGAATAGTTGAGGCAACCTTGGATTTCATCAATACACTCAGCTGTCTCTCTCACGAAACAGCTCGGAGCTCGCTGCCTTTCGCACAACTTCAAATCAAAAGCAATCTTAGTTTTGATTACGATGCATAGATTTTTTTTTTTTTTTTTTGTAGCAGGGGCTCGGAGGAAGGGAGACAATAACAACGAAGAAGCCCGGAAATGTAGAATACAGACGAGATCAAAACAGCAGTGTGACTTTTGGTCTTATGAAAGAAAAAAAAGCATTCACATCAGCTCATTTCACATCCTTATCTATGCATGAGATATGGTAACCTTTGAAGTCATTTTACAGTGGTTAAAAGCGGCGCTGCGATATGTTCCACAGATGATGATTAGGAGTGATTCATTATTTCTCCCTCGGGCTGCACGCATGTGTACATGGAGCACATATGCGGCGCTTTCTGTGTGCGTGTAATTCCACTGATGTGTATCGCTGTTGGACGCCGTCTAAGTGCTGTGTAATTGTGTTGTCACAGAAGTGTGAAGAGAGATGCTGGGAGGCACGGTGGAGGACGGGGGGGGGGGGGGGGGGGCTGGGCGGGGGGGGGGAGCCTGTGGGTGGTCATGTAGGTGAAAAGGTCGCTGCCGAGTGTTGTCTTCACTCGCAGGTCCTAAAAGAGGACGTGTTTGTCTCTATCAACAAAGAGCGAGGACGAGGTAACGGAGGGCGTTTCAACACACACACAAATATACACACACTGGATGTGTGCCAACTCTTATTCCATGCTTTCTAACTCGCCCTCTACCTTTCGGACCCCCTCACCTCCTCCTCCCCCCTCCGAGGGGGATTTGTGATCTAAGATCAGTGCGGCTCTAATGCCCTTCTCAGTAGACTGACAGATGATACAGCGTGCCCTTTGGGCTCCAGCCGGAATGGCTACAGATCAATACCAGGGCTGGCTGCCTGTCAGCATTCACACACACACACACACACACACACACACACACACACACTGCATTCACGTGCAGGTCTACCATCAAAGCCCATCTGAGCTGGCAGGATTTTGCCGGAACAGGACCTGGATGTTTGCAACACAGCAGGGGTGGGCATTCCCGGGATAGCTCCCGTCCTGGAGGGGCCCGAGGCCGGAGGATGACGGAGCTCAGGAATTCAGCTGGACAGATTCCTCGGGCTCCGCCGGCTGTTTGAATGAAGCAGCTTGGAGGGACGAGCCGACTGACTGAGCGGACAAAGCAACAGGTTGAGGAAATAATCGAATGTGGCAGAGTGGCCGTTTGACCTCTGTAGGGACACGTGTGTGTGTGTGTGTGTGTGTGTGTGTGTGTGTGTGTGTGTGTGTGTGTGTGTGTGTGTGTGTGTGTGTGGTCACTTGTGAGTGAGCTCTGCTGCTATGTGTGAGTTTGGTCCAAACCCCTCAGAAGTCACACGGCACGCCTTCCTTGACCAGCCTGAGCTCACTTCTGTTTTGAAGGGAGATGTGGAGAGTTAGAAGCGAGACTGGATGAAAGGTTGAGATGTTTTTTTTTTTTTTTTTTCTTTTTTTGCAATAAGGCTGTGATGAGCTGCTCGACATCGGCGTGCTCTCAGGCACCGACGGGGAGAATAATTACTCTCCTGGCTGAAGAAATTAGAAATCTCTCCCCCTGCCTTGCATCATTCTCGTGTGCTTTATCAGACGAGTGCAACGAAGAGCGAACGGGCTGAAATGTTTGTCAGGTACATCCTGAAGAACCGGCTTGTTATATTTATCCGTCGTATTCGTATAGAAGAGCAGATCATTGTTATGACACAACATGTCATATCTCCCTACACGATGCAGGCGCTTACACAAACACCATGTTACATTATTTAGTTTTTGTGACAATTGTTGTGGAGGAGTCGATTTCTTGTCAAGCGGATGGACTGAATTACACATCCATTTCACAAGCACAATGCATCCCTCTGCACGCTCACGCCACATCCCCGAACCTAACCAATCGACCTTTGCAAATAATCGGCGTCCGAGAGGGAGACGGGGTTGCCATTGTTCCGTCGTGAATTGCGTCACTGCTCCTCGCAACATAAATAAAAATGAGATGTATAAATAATGCAGGCAGAGATTTGACACCTCCACACTCAACTCATCTGTCGTCTCCTCTCTCAAGCAGGAGGGAATTTATTGTCTCCCACCGCCACGGCGGAGTCAATCAATAGCCAATTAAAGACGGGCATCGGAGGTCTCTGGAGGCCGCCGGTGCATGTGCTAGCCAGGGAAATAAATATGTAAATGGTTCACTGATGGAATATCCTCAGTCAGTGTCTTTCAGCAGGAGGTGTGTCAGTAACACACACGCACACGCACACGCACGCGCACACACACACACACACACACACACACACACACACACACACACACACACACACACACACACACACACACACACACACACACACACACACACACACACACACACACACACACACACACACACACACACACACACACACACACACACACACACACACACACTCGCCCAAGTGTGTTACCCTCCCTCTACTGCGCTGCCACTGCTGTTCAGAGAGGCCCAAAGGAGCTGTTACCAAAGACTGAGAGTGTGTGTGTGTGCGTGTGTGTGTGTGTGTGTGTGTGTGTGTGTGTGTGTGTGTGTGTGTGTGTCTATAACAGCCAATAAAATTGAATGATGTGCAGACTGAAGGACAGATCATTAAGTGACATGCGTAGTTATGGATCTAAGCGTCACATAAGCTGCAGATCAAGCCTGAAGACTCGTGCTTTGTTTTCTTGTTATTTCAGTGTAATTGCACTTTGAACCACAGTAAGACCAGAACATGTGTTTGAACCTCTTCCTCTCCCTTTAATATGAACTATATTATTTGACTTATTTACAGTATTTGGTGCCGAGGATCCCGTTTGTTTTAGTTGAATTGTCTTTCCAGTCTTTATTGCTTATTTCTGTTTGCATTATTTTATTGCAACATAATTAAATTAATTAATTAATTAAACACACTGAGCACACACACACTCTCCCGCTCTCACTTTCACTGTGAACCTTCCAGAATCTTCCGTGGTGAGAAGAAGACGTACGGGGCACAGCGGGTTTCAGACGTCTGTAGGTACAGATTGAATGTAAAGCCGGTGAAGCTGCAGCCGAGGCAGCACTGCAAACAGCAGACACGTGAGAACACACTGCTGCTCCTGCTGCAAACACCGAGGACGCTGAGATGATCTGAGCTATGGAAAGAAACCCTTCTACTCACATACTAAGGACTAACAGACATCTGAAATCTTAAAGCTTCACTTAATGTCAGATGTTGGACCAGAGAGTCTCTCTGATCTGCTCCCTTTAATTAAAGCAGGAAATCAATAAGAGGACGACACATTTAATAGTATGCATCGATCCTTAGAGGACAAATACACTCGTTCATGAATAACAGAGTTGAGTGAAATCAAATTAACTTTAATTCTCTGAAGGCTGAAGAGTTCAGAGGCCTTTAGCGGCTGGGATGATACAGAGGAAACATTTCATTACAAACTGATCCAATGTCTTATTCATGTGTATGTTTGTTTTTTCTTATTCTAAAACTCGATTTTATTATTTAAGTGGCCGTAGTCGGTTTCCTCTTCAGACGTATCTCACACAAGACAAATGTCCGATAATTAAAACATGATAAAAGATTAGACAAAGCCAAAGAAATCCTTCATTTCACAGTCGAAACGGAACGGGTCTTGTCGTGGAAGAGGTCGCCAAGACAGACAGTTTATCTTTGCGGAGGAAAACAGAAACCAGGAACAGATGTAACAAACACTTTTATTTATGTGTAAGCAGCGACTGCCAACACAGGAGCATCTATAATCCAGGTGGTGAAGTCAGCAGAGCGGAGAGTGAGGGAAAAGATTGTGGAGTACCTTAACTAATTTGTGAAAATAAAAAGTACTTTGTCATTGACACAGCAGCTGTAGACACACCTGAGCTGATGGTGGAGGAGTGGAAGGAGAAGGTTTAAAGTCCAAGACAGATGGTTGGACAATTTAAACAAATGAAAATATTAGGTATAAAAAGTTGTTTTAGTGTGCTAAAAAAACAATCTGTGATCATGACGGATAGCTTGGATTAGATTTCCAAAGTGATCCTAGAGAAGAGGACGCTTTAAGTCTGACGCACAGGAGCTGACAGGAAGTGACCAGAGGTAGAGCACAGGAGCTGACAGGAAGTGATCAGAGGTAGAGCACAGGTGCTGACAGGAAGTGACTAGAGGTAGAGCACAGGTGCTGACAGGAAGTGACCAGAGGTAGAGCACAGGTGCTGACAGGAAGTGACTAGAGGTAGAGCACAGGAGCTGACAGGAAGTGACCAGAGGTAGAGCACAGGCGCTGACAGGAAGTGACCAGAGGTAGAGCACAGGAGCTGACAGGAAGTGATCAGAGGTAGAGCACAGGCGCTGACAGGAAGTGACCAGAGGTAGAGCACAACATCGCCGGCTGCTCTTAAGAGGTATAGTCAGCATTGAAACAAAAACACCTTCTTCTGACGATTGTTTTCAGAAAAGTCTGCAACGTGCAGAAAACAGAAATAAATGACATTAAATACCGGAGCCACTGGTTGTGCCAGTATATACATGCAGACTTCCATGTTAGGTCGTGTGAAATGTAAAATGGTGGCGGCTGCATTTGCCTCTACGTCTCATCCGTTATATGGATGAAAATAAAGTTATTAAAAGTGTGTCACACACTGAGTAAAAAGTAAATACATTCTTTAACAGTTCAAGTTATTGACAAATGTTGAAGACGTCAGATGGAAGATTAAAAATGACTTCAGCCTGAAACATGAACAGGAGCATGTGATGATGAGGATCAATCAGGGGAACAAAGGAAAAGGAAAAGTTCTTAAATTCGTACTCAAAATTGGATTTCATGTATTTTTAAGAAATGTAATTCTCACTTTTCTGCCAACAGAAACTTTCTGAGTTCGAAGCTATCTGTCCTTCTCGCGTGTGCACATGCTGGATAAAGTGACCAAACACCCTGCTGACTGTTCTGTAAATGAAAACATCAAGTGCAACACACACACACAAAAAAAACCCCTGACCCCCTTCAATCCAACACCCCCGAGAATAATCTCCTGCTGTGGAACTTTCCACCTCTATGTGGGGCCTCATGATCACTCACCCGCTCTCATGAATAGTATCACAGCCTCGCTCTCTTGCTCTGCATTCCTCCTTCGAGTGGCTCTGTCACCACAGGCGCCGTGGAAGAGCCTTGACGCTCCAGCCCCGCTTTGATCTCAAGGTACAGGTTATCTGTTACCCGGCTAATTTTAGCTAGCCCCTTTAAGCTTGGCTTCTCTTTGAAGCGCAGGTAGCGAGCGGCGGGGCGGTTAGCTGTGCGTCCACTTCTCACATTCAGGGGAGATGAATTCACCCTCATGTCAACGAAAATCTACTGCAAGATCATCTGCCACGCTACGTGCTTATCTTAATCATCTCTGCACAGAGAGAAGTCCTGGCTGGAATTAAAGCAAGATTTAAAGACGAGCTGAAGGGCTTCCGTATCCGAGGTGGCGTGTTGAATAAACACGGGAGCTGTTTGAGGAGGAGTGTGTAATTACCTGGTTGCAGTTACATTTTTCCGGTAATGTTAACAGATTGTCACAGCAGGTGAAGAGGAGTGTGTAAGGTTAAAGCAACAAACTTACCTTTCCAAGAGGGAAAGAAGTAGGAGGATAGGCCGTCTGCTGGCCGGATGCTGCAGGAAAAAAGAATCTGCAAAGAAAAACAGTGAGAACATTATTTTTTTTTTTCTTACTGTCATTGAAACCGATTGAGTTATCTGTCTTAGATTTATTCATTTAATAAATCTGACAACAAGGCAGAATGATCCCGCTGGCCTTCTTTCACGACATCCCCTGCACCCAATGTCATGAATTATAATGTCCTTGAGAATCGAGCTTAACACAACCATAAAACAGCAATATAAAATCGTGTGTCCAAACAGCCCGGGGTTGGTATTAAAATGTGAAGAGCATCCACACAGCAACCTGGGGCAGAGTGTGCTTACGGCAGGTAACACAGCAATGCACTAAAGAGGTGGTTTTACAGAACAGTCGGCCAGCTGGTCTGAACTTCACTCGAGACGAGACGGCCGTGAGCGTGTGACCTTGGTCCGTGAAGCAGACACAACATGAGCAGCGGGCAACATCTTGAAATGAACTCCAGTGTTTTCAAAGGGAGTTTTTGTTGGTTTTCTTTCCCGTAGCAGAGCACATTTCGTTGTTTTTCAGTGCTGTCTGTGTGGAGCACTCTGCTCAGATCAAACACACGCAGACGTGCAAAAAAACACAGAGGTACAAAGTGCTGCAAAGCCAAGGTAAGGTACATGGAATATCAAAGCTCTGCACTTGCTGGGCGGTATGAGTGATGCTTCTCCAGGAGCACCTTAAGATGAGCGGAGCAGGACGTGTCCGCAGGCTGATTTAGCGCCTCAATCTCGTACAAGAGGGGTGACTTCTCTCCCCACTGCATGACTTACGAGGGCACAGCCGTCGCTTCATTTCCATCTGACTGTGAGGAATGGCGGCTAAAGTTTCTCTCCTCTGTGTTGTGGAGGCTGTTGCATAAGCTCACTGAAGGGCGGCAGCGTCGAAGATGCTATTTCTGTGCGACAATGTCGTGTTCTCCTCAAGGATATAGTTTGGTGCGCTCGCACTTCCTGCACAGTCTGATACACGATTATCTGTCTGAGGTCTGAGACAGGAACAGGGGACATTCAAAGTCAATGTTCATTCAAGCACAAGGTTTGAGTCTTGAGAGACGGACGGACGGATGGACGGACGGACAGACAGATGGATGGACGGACGGACAGATGGATGGACGGATTGACGGATGTATGGACGGACAGATGGATGGACGGACGGACTGACGGACAGATGGACGGACAGATGTATGGACGGACAGATGGATGGACGGACGGACGGATGGATGGACGGACAGATGGATGGACGGACGGACAGACGGACAGATGGACGGACGGATGTATGGACGGACAGATGGATGGACGGACGGACAGATGGATGGATGGACGGATCGACGGATGTATGGACGGACAGATGGATGGACGGACGGACTGACGGACAGATGGACGGACAGATGTATGGACGGACAGATGGATGGACGGACGGATGGACGGATTGACGGATGGATGGACGGACAGATGGATGGACGGACGGACAGACGGACAGATGGACGGACAGATGTATGGATGGACGGACAGATGGACGGACGGATGTATGGACGGACAAATGTATGGACAGACAGATGGATGGACGGACGGATGGACGGATTGACGGATGTATGGACGGACAGATGGATGGATGGACGGACGGATGGATGGATGGACGGATGGACAGACGGACGGACAGATGGATTGATGGATGGACAGATGGATGGATGGACGGATGGACGGATGGATGGGCGGACGGACGGACGGACTGATGGACGGATGGACGAATGGACGGACGGACAGATGGATGGACGGATGGACAGACAGATGGACGGACGGAAGGATGGATGGATCGACGGACGGATGGACAGATGGACGGACGGACAGATGGATGGACGGACGGATGGATGGACGGTTGGACGGACGGACGGACGGACAGATGGATGGATGGACGGACGGATGGATGGATGGACTGATGGACAGACGGACGGACAGATGGATTGATGGATGGACAGATGGATGGATGGACGGATGGACGGATGGATGGGCGGACGGACGGACGGACTGATGGACGGATGGACGAATGGACGGACGGACAGATGGATGGACGGATGGACAGACAGATGGACGGACGGAAGGATGGATGGATCGACGGACGGATGGACAGATGGACGGACGGACAGATGGATGGACGGACGGATGGATGGACGGTTGGACGGACGGACGGACGGATGGATGGACGGACAGATGGATGGACGGATGGATGGACAGACAGATGGACGGATGGATGGACGGACGGAAGGATGGATGGATCGACGGATTGACGGACGGATGGACAGATGGACGGACGGACGAATGGATGGACGGACAGATGGATGGATGGACGGATGGACAGACAGATGGACGGATGGATGGACAGACAGATGGACGGATGGACGGACGGAAGGATGGATGGATCGACAAATTGATGGATGTATGGACAGACAGATGTATAGACGGACGGACAGACGGACGGACGGACGGACAGATGGATTGATGGACGGACGGACATGGAGAGCAGAAAGTGAAAGTCAAAACAGAACAGGAAGGCTTTAGTCTTGGGTTTGTTCCTGTGTCTTCAGCAGCTCTTTTCTTTATAAAGAACGTTTTTGTATGAAAGAATCTAAAGAACGAGACAGAGTGGAAGAGTTACTGGTTTTCTATCTAAAGGTAAAAAGATGTCTGAGGTCAGGCAGGAGGGAAAAGCTGGATGGACAGGAACAGAAGGGAGGTGAGGAGAGAGAGCAGAAAGGAGCATGATGTTTGTTTGAGAGCGAGCGAGCGAGGACTGACAGATGATAAGAAGACAGAGAGATAACGAGAAGACAGCGACTAAATGGAGCGATCAACAGAGCGAGAACACACCGAACAAACCCACGAGTGACGCAGCGGGCGAAAAACACAGACACTTCCTTCCTCCCATTAGCAGGAAGAATTAATTAGAGCTCCACCGACACACCATGTAACAAGACAAATACAGTTAGGCAGCATCATTACGAGCTTCCCTCCTTCGTGTTCCCGGGGGCCAACTGGACTGCCAACTCTAAACAGTGGACGACTGGACGGGGAATAAACAGAGCGGCTGTCAGCGTGTATTTAGCAAAGATGCCTGCAGCAGGAAGTCACACTGAGGAGATAGATGTTGCTTTCTGGTCATCAGGCATCAGGCAGCAGAGTAAGTAATGTTCCTATAGCTATAAACAGACTGTAATGTAGCTGGAGATGTGATCATCGCTCCCTATGAGCTATATTTACCATCTGTGGCCCCTCTCCCCTGTTAGTGTGGGCATGCAGCATGTGGAGCATGTGTGTGTCTCTCTCATGTGTGCCATCATGAGACGCATGCATGACATTGTGCTACACTCCGTGGACACGGAGACTTCTCACAGCTTTGTAGGTGTTTGCATGTTAGCATTCAAACACAATTCCTCAAGATCCGACAAGTGAGGAAAGCTGACCTTGGCATTCGACACGCAACGCCTCTTTCCTCCGGGCCGAGACGAATCCAGAATGTAGAAAATGCTTCAAACTCAGGGGAACACTTAAGCTCTCAGAGATCTCCTTTTTTTTCTTCTTGCAGACTGGGAGGAGGCTATGTGGGACCTCGGAAGAAATAAACTTATTTTAATAAGAAAGCGGGGGCGTGGGGGGCGTGGAGGGGGGGGGAGGCGTTGAAAAGCCGGGGCTGTGCTGTGTGTGGTAATAGGGTATCAATTGTCTCATGGGAGCAAGCGGAGCCCTGCAGCTGTGGTGCACACAGAGCTCACACAGCTGCGAATGAGCCGCTGTCTGCCAGCGCTGGCACACAGCGGCCAATCAGCTGAGAGCGGCCGGCGTTTCTCTAACTGAGGAGGCCGAGATTCCCCTAAACGCAGCGCGGCTGAAAAACTGCAAACTACCAAAGGTAAACTGGTGAATTAATGAAGAGTTTACAGGTGAACTAACGGAAGCTGCAGATTCATTAGTGTGACTGTAGTGACTCATAGTGCATTCGCTGAAATGAGTGTAAATTGCTCAGCGGGCCTCCATGAGGTTTAACGCCCAGCAAGGTTTATACAACAACACGCTGCACAAAGTGGTTCATCTGTTTGCACGCTCAATCTGCGTCATGCTTGCACAAAAAGCCAAACATGGAGACGCTAGGAAAAAGGGCGACCTCCGTTCCGTGTGCGGTTTGGGCAGGACGCAGGACGCAGGACTGAAATTGAAATGACAGGACGTGGAACGGGGCACATCCGGGTAAAATGAAGTGATCACTCCTTAGTTTACAGAGCTGACAGCCTATTGATTGTTCCTCAGCTGAGCCTGGAGGTTCGACTGCACGCCTCTGCCTCAGCGCCCTGCATGTTGGAAGAATAAACTGTGTGCTGCAGTTACCATTCTGCTGACACAGCGCTGAAGGTAATTCAAAAGAACATCATCTATATAAATGACTCTGCATGCCTTCCCCTCCTTCACTCCCGTCTCTCTTTTCCACCACGGGGACGTTTGCACCCAACAGCTGTCCCTCCATATCTGTCTGCTCACATCTATCTCTTTGCACCGACACTTCCTCGCACATGACAAGCTTTCTCAGGGAAAGCATCCCAGCAGAAACTGCTGTCCTGCTTAATCCGACTCTGCAGCGCCGAAGGAGAGAGAACTTTACTTTTCCAAAATCCTCGACAGCTGCAGTGCTAAGATGGGACTCTGGAGCCACGTCGTTGGTACTCCTCCTGTTCAGCCGCTTCACGCCATCGCTCACTGCACGCTTTGGCATGAAGGACATGACGCATGCACCCTGGAATCCTGGAAAAGGTCCAAAACAGATCCCTTTCCACGGAGTGCACGAGCATGTGTGCAACTCTGCCACGAACACACACACACACACACACACACGCACACACACACAGCCGTCCTGGCACCACTGGGATGTAAAATGAAAAGTGGGAAACAGGGTGATCTCAGGCTGGAGCAGACCAAAGCTTGTCCTCACTCTCTCTTCACTTCCTGGCCTGCTTGGCTCCCAGCCTCAGAAATCTGCCTCAGTAAGAGGCAGGTACTTTCTGTTCAAATTAAGACAGTGGGCAACTTGAGCGCCGTCTGATTGCAGGTTGATGTGAGTGGAAGTTAAGTCTTGGGGGGGGGGGGGGGGGGGGGGGGGGCTGCAATGGAGCTACTGTAGGCTGTGGACGGGAGCCAAACTGTGCAGCGATGCTGAGTGATGAGACACGCGGCTGGAGGTTTGTACAGACGCTGAGTCATAACAGACGGGACGGGGATCCAGTGGACATCTTTAATCATGCAATTACCCTCTCCATGAGGGTGGAAAAGAAGCTGCCAGTGTCCAGACTCTATTTGGAAATAGAGCAGAGAGGAAACACGTTTTGGGCAATCAAGCTGAGAGTAATAATGCAGAAGTTATATGTTTAGCTCGACTTCTCTGTTTTCACATCTGAATGCAGCAATCAGCAGCTTCAGGAGGTCGTTATGTTCCCTTCAGTCACAGCCTTACTTTAATAGACAATTTAGAGGGCGAGACACCGCCTGCACACTTTACTTTCTTCTGGATGAGAGTTTTCATTGCATGGACGCAAAGGCACACACACACACACACACACACACTCAGTTGTAGTGGCTGTTAAGAAAGGGTTCAGGGGTCAGCTGAGGGACAAGGTTCATTATGTGCTGTTGAGGAAGAGTTATGACAGCTCTGCTCCATCTCATCAGCCCGGCTGTCAGCTCACACAGCATCATTTATCTCTAAGAGGCTAACGCTTGAACACACAATGCCACGGGTGGGCACGTCACCGCTGCAGCTACGCAACAGCACTTCAGCAATTTACAAGCCATAATGTTTGTGATGCAGCTGCTTAAAGCCATATAAATAAGCTTGGTCTTTTTTCTCTTGTGAGGTGAGTGCCTGTTTGTGCAGAAGAAGCGGAGATGGATGAGGCTGCAGCAGCCAGATTAAAATTAAAATGAGCCAATTAAAAGCTTGTCAAGCAAGACTCCCACGAAAACACGAGACACAAACAAGAACGGCGAATAAAACTTAATTGAACGGAGATGTTTTATGGTTAACTGGTTTGACAAACAAGCTGAAAACATTTCACGGCTTTATCTCCGACGACTTCTTGTAAAAAAAAAAAGAACAGTGCCGCGTTGTTTGTACGAGAGCGCTTCGCTTAAAAATAAAAAACGCCTTTAAGGGGAAAAGGGGGAAGTTCCCGGCAGAATCTGTGGCGCCCTGTGATGGCTATCTCATGTGGAAGCGTGGGCGAACGGCTTCAGAAGAAAAGAGGGAGATAGTGTATGAAGGCCCCGCGGCAGCCCGCCGTGATTATCGACGATTAGCAACTCATTGGGCCAAGAAAGGAAAACAAATGTGCGAACATTAAGAGCGGCCTGTACACCCTGCAGCAACGCTCTGCCTTGTCATCAAGACAGAAAGAGCTACTTAAGTGCTAAAGGCTTTCAATTATCCCTGTCTTCTAACACACAGGCAATCCAGCCCAATAGCCCTGTAACAGTGTGTATGTCTGCACCTTTAAGGGGGAAGTAAAATACGAGGCACTCTTTCTGGGTTGAGCTCACACATGTGTCAGGGTCACTGACCTTTGCTGTAAACTGCATTAACAGTGAGAGTTATGTTGATCATGATGATACCTCGTAAGATAAATATTCCTGCTCACAGGCGGCTCCTTCTTTTCCTCAATCCTCCACGGAATCCGTGCCTGAGATGGTTCATGTGTGGGAGTCAGATGAACAGATGCATCTCCAGGAGGGATGCAGAAAAGACAGAGAGTTAAGAGACGGCAAAGTTTTTAAGAGAAATACAACACGAGTAGAAATACGATGTTTAGAGAGTTATTGTCCATGTGTAGGAATGTCTGCCACACATGAACTCCAGATACCCACAATGTGCTGATTACACGTGCAAGATGACTCATTAATTAGCCTGTTTTTATTTCATTAATTCAACAGCACAGTCGCATGTTTGTCGCTCACACTGAGTGGGCCTGCAGAACCGTGGATGAGAAAATGTAACCATTCATCAGTGTGAGTGAGTCTGCAGCTGCATGATGTCTCTAATGCCATCCCACTGCCAGATTTTTTTTTTTTGCAGTGTCAAATGCCAATTCATCCCACGCAATTTAAGCTGCCGCCGCTTACACTGTTTTGAAATTCACATATTTGAGTGCCAAGTGTGAGGAACCAAACATCAATTTAATAAAGCCTGCATCCACATGTCAGCAGGCGGTCCTGTCCAGCATGTTTTAGGTTTACCGGCCCTGTTCTCATTCAGACATCCTGATAACATACAGGACTGTCAGCTCCGGAGGAATGATTCACACGGGGTGTCCAGAAGATGGAGGATCTTTTCTCTGGATCACAGCAGGTAAGGGTAAGGGAGGATGAGCCCCCCCCCCCCCCCCCCCCCCCCGCCCCCCACCCCCCCTTCTTCCTGAAGCCCAGTGCAGTTTGAGAAAGGACGGCTGTTCAGCATGAGTCTGGTTTTGTCCAAGATTTCTGCCTCTTGAAAAGGATGCGTTTTTGTTGCCATGGTAACTTGGCTAAATGTTGCACGGTGCTCATGATGGATGAACGTTGGCTCTCTGTAATAAAGCAATGACTGCCTGCTGTTTTATTAAAGCGTTGAGATGACGTGACTTACATAAATAAAGACTCATTCATTCAACTATGTAACAGGATGTTTTAAAAAAAATATATATATATATATACAGAAAAGTGGTGTGAAGAGAAAAGCAGATAAACTCCACTCAACATGAACAACATTATCACCACTCACTCGCACACTGTAAATGTTCCAGATCATTAGCTGCTGTGTTTACACGTCCGCTCACCCTGACTTCACACTGACTTTTTTACCAGGAAGCAGTTCGCACAGTTTGCTATAAACAGATGTGCCCCCCCCCACCCTCGACTTCAAACATCTACCCATCTGATATTCTTGTTACATTTCAGGAGTGCAAAGAGTGCATGTGTGTGAACAGGGGATGAAGTCACCCTGGTAGTGCAAACAAACAAATGATAACAAATAATGAGAGCTTAAGGTACCAAACATTTACTTGTGCAAGAATCGTGTCATGAAAAGTGTCCTTGGCGAGCAGGTTCGAACGATCCTGCAGAAGGCAGTAAAAAATCCCCAGGTAGTCAACCTTCCCCTGACGCCTCGCTTCCACGACTAATCTCTTGGTTTTCCACTCTGCAAACCCCCCATGCCTCCATCCCCTGTGACCCTGGCCAACCGTGACTCTAATGCACGAGAGACGCTTTAGAGCCTCAGGGGAGTCATGAGGGCAGATTATCACCTCAGCCTGCAGATAAACAGCAGTCACCATGTACAATCATCAGCAGAGGTTTGGACTGGATCCAGGTCTGATGTCTCTGGTGTGTGTGTGTGTGTGTGTGTGTGTGTTGGGTGATGCTGTGGATACAGCTTGCCTGTGTTGCTTCACGGAACGCCAAGCCAACTTGGAGGAATTTCCTTCCTGATCCAGCGAGCAATCCGAGGCATCTGCAGGGTCCACTTTGCCAGAACTCTAATGTCGCCCCAAAACTCACACAGACATGCTACAGCATCTGCTAGAACAGACTCATGCCAGGGAGTGGGGCAGCTGTGCACCCATCAACCCGGACACACAAACACACACACACACGCACACATATTCCCATCAGAGTCAGCCATCAGAGATCAGTGCACACACAGGGTGAGGAAGTGAGCTATTGCCCTAATGCTACAGGGGTTAGCTGTCATCACCCATGACCTCACACAATCCATCTCAGCTCTGACAAAGGCACATCATCACCAACTGGCCAAGCTCACAGTCTTGTGTTGAGCACAGCTCAGAACTTCAAAGCCTGACAGAGGCTCCAAAATATCCCAAACATTTGAGGAATGACAGATTCACTTCGTTTTGGATAAGACTTTTTTTCCCGCCTTTTCACTTCCATGATTCTATTTTGATAGATCGATAGATCGATAGATACTTTATTGATCCCGTGGGAAATTCAAGAAGGCGGAGGTAGGAGAAGCCGCGTTTCCGCAGACTTTGAATTTTTGCAAATAATTGTGCCTAAACTTGCACAAGACACAAGAGGAAAAGAAACTACAGAGCATTTTCTAAAACCAGAGAAAGACGGGGAACTACACTTCGTTACTTCTCTGCTGCACCCACCTCTGTGACTCACCTTTCTCTGACAGGGTGACAGAGCAAGTGGAATAAAAAGAAGAGTTCAAGATGGACGACAAGGAACTCAGCCTTCTGACAGGAGATGCGGTTTTAGCAGCTCATATCCTTCATGCTAATTTCCGGAGCTCAAAGTAATGAAATACTGGATTTATAGCTTTTATTATAGCCTTTTATTTCATCTGTTCAAGCTTTAAATGAAGGTAATGGACAAGCTTGTGGCACAGTCTTAGAGAACTGAAGCAGGGTGTGGGGAGGGGGAGAAGGGGAGGTTAAATAAATGCGGACAGGGAACAGAGAGCAGCAGATGAAATATGTGCTCGGAAAACATAATTAGCACAAATGGCTGTCACACACTTCTGTTCCTCTGCAGTGCAGCAGACGAAGCCCCACTACACACTGTCAAACATATACTGTAAATATCAGACAACAACGAGCCAACAGTTCTCTCTGGCACTGCTCCGTGTGTCTTCAGGGGTGTTATCTGCACAGAGAAGCCATAAAAAGACCTCTGACATAGTTGTGTAGCTTCACTTCAGGGCATGGATGAAGAGTGGAGAGAAGAATACGGCTCACGGTGATCACTACTTCACCCACATTACTTTATTCCACTGAGTGTACTTTCACCAATGTGCACATAAAGAGTCCAAATAAAAGCCCGGAGCTGCCAACTTCAGGTTTATAAAAGTACTTACAGAGTACTTTTACTGGGCAATTAGCATACAGTGTACCCAGGCGTCCCTTTCTGTGCCAAACCATTTTACAACCTCTGCTTCGTAAGCCAAATGTGCTTTTGAGTGTTTTTAAGAAATGTCATGTTTGTTTCTCGTTGTGAGAGATCATTTATATTTGTTACATGTGAAACCGCCAACCAGGAGGGCGACTAAGGCTTCGTACTGTGGCTGGCTACAGAGAAGTAGTTACTTTTGTATGCGAAAGACACTTGCTGGTGTAAAGAGCAATACATATCTCTGACCCCTAGAGTTTAAAATGGGTACTGCAGTCTAAACTCTAATCATCACAGAGAGCTGTCTGGCTCCGCCCTCCTCTCACACAGGTCAGCATGTGGTGGACACTGTAGCTTCAGTGTTTAGCCAGCTCTGCATGTGGTGGACACTGTAGCTTCAGTGTTTAGCCAGCTCTGCATGTGGTGGACACTGTAGCTTCAGTGTTTAGCCAGCTCTGCATGTGGTGGACACTGTAGCTTCAGTGTTTAGCCAGCTCTGCATGTGGTGCACACTGTAGCTTCAGTGTTTAGCCAGCTCTGCATGTGGTGGACACTGTAGCTTCAGTGTTTAGCCAGCTCTGCATGTGGTGGACACTGTAGCTTCAGTGTTTAGCCAGCTCTGCATGTGGTGGACACTGTAGCTTCAGTGTTTAGCCAGCTCTGCATGTGGTGGACACTGTAGCTTCAGTGTTTAGCCAGCTCTGCATGTGGTGGGACACTGTAGCTTCAGTGTTTAGCCAGCTCTGCATGTGGTGGACACTGTAGCTTCAGTGTTTAGCCAGCTCTGCATGTAGAGACACTGTAGCTTCAGTGTTTAGCCAGCTCTGCATGTGGTGGACACTGTAGCTTCAGTGTTTAGCCAGCTCTGCATGGGTCTGTAAAGCTTTCTGCGTTCTAACCTCTCTCCATGTTTCATCTCCAACATTGATCCTAGTTTGAGCAGCTTTCTGCTGCTGGAGCTTATTAGAAACATGCAGAGGCTTTTTAGCTCGGGTACAATCACTTCTATCTGAAGCAGTTCCACTGCCCGCTTCCATCGCTGCAACACCTGTTCACCTGATAACTGCTCTCATATCTGGCAAACCCAGGGGCGTCCAAAACGGCCTTCAAAGCCCCGCCTACCTTCTCTGGTCCAATCAAATCCAGAGCATTCAGGAGCAGAATCTAAAGTTAGAAGGAGGACATACTGGCTGCTGCATTGTTGTCAGAGAAGCTTCAACACAGCACGTTTCCTTCATGATCACACAGGAAGAGAGCGTCAGCAGCTCACTTACCAGATATCTTACATAGTGGACCTTAAATTGGATGCATTAACTGACAATTAGATGAGCCCGAGTTGTACTTTTACAGAATCCCATCAGAGGAAGAAAAACCTAAATGGTCGTAAATTGTGGATTAACACTTCTAGAAGCTCTTCTGTCTCTGCTGAGGGAACAAAAGAACAGACTGCTCATAATCCTGCCATAAGATGTTATAAATCACAATCCTGCCTTTTAATTTAAGTCACTTCTGTCAGTGTTCCTGAAACTATGGTTAGGTAACATTAACTGGCTCATGTTGCATAATTTATAGCACTCACCCAGCCTTTTCCCCTCGCTGCATTATTGACCCAGCCACACCTAAAAAGCTCTCTGTACTTTGTTATGTTTCCAAACTCGCCGGCTGCGCGAGGTGAAGGATTCTCCGTAAAGTTCTGGTGAGGTTGTTAGGGATTGAAAAAGTTTCCCTGGCGCTGTGTAAGGACCGCAAGTGCCCCAATCTCTGCGGGTTAATCTGAACATCTCTGTTTTTCTGACGTTCTCAGGTGACGTGATGAGATTGGAAGATTAACAAGCACCCTGCTGCAGCTCCACGGCGCTTTCCTGATTATGAAAATTACACAAAGCGTACTCCTCTGCTAGACAGCAAAGTTATAGGAGCAAACGAAAAGAGTTCAAAGAAAGAAATGTAAAGAATACATCGAGGAGAACGTACATTCCCTCCAAGAATTCCTCCTCGACAAAAGAGTCAATGCTTTCTCAACATAACTGTTTCTGAGGAACCAAAGACCTTGAAAACACTTATTACAGATGGACTGTTTATGAGCACGAGTTTGGATACCACATAGCAGACCATTTGAAAACTCGCTCATTGATTTGCAGGTTTGTTCTTGTTTTCTGATTAAATCAATGACTCCGACTTTTGGCCTCAGGATGCAGGATTGGGTTTTGGCCGTTGGAGACGTGAATCGTGGAGGGAGTAAAGGGAAGGAAGAGAGGTGATGAGGAGGGAGTCGCTGCATAAAGAGCAGCCGCCGGGAGGACAAAGTACAGAGGGATGCAAGGAGCTCAGGTGGAGCAGAGAGTGAGAGAAGAGAGGGCGAGGAGAAGTACCCTGCAGGCAGGATTGCTTAATGCGGTGGTTAGATTTCTCAGAGAGCGAGAGAGAGAGAGAGAGAGGGGAGTGGAGAAGTCGAAGGGCTAAGCTAACGAGAAACATTTAGAGATAGAAGTTGGAGATGGGAGTTTTGGGAGAAGTTGTTAATGGGCACTTGAAGTGTCGAAAGGAGACGGCAAAGGAAATTGTTAATTTGGGGGAAAAGTCGAGGTAGCTAAAGCAGTAAGTAGGAGCGGGAGAGCAGAGGCTCAGCAGATGCAAACAGATGATTTTTTTAGCAGAAAACTAATGAAGAAGAGGAAGGTTCAGAGGTTTAAAACGTGCAGACAGAAAAGAGAAGGGAGGCGAGAGAAAAGACCAAAACCAAGCTGGACACAAAGAAGCTTTGGGTTTGTTCAAAGAGTTCATCTCAAAGCTTAAAACGTGTAGAACTGCTTTAGAGTACTCGAATAATAATAATGATGCTTTTTAATTAAAGGCGCCTTTTAAAACAGTCAAAGTCACCTTTCAAAGCAAAGTAACAATCACATTGACAAAATTGACATTAAAAAGACAAATTACAGGATTTAGTGGATTTCGGGAATCAGACTGAATATGCCAGATTTTGAATATAGTCTTGATTTGGTGTTTTTACCCATCAACGTCGTAAACTGACGCATAAATCTAATTTATTACTGATCAGGAGAGATTAACTAATAAATGACAGAAAGTACTTTTTAGCTGCAGTTGAGATTGGGACGTTAGCTTAAATAAAGAAGGAAGTAGTCCCTCAGAATGGGAAACCCTCTGACAGTGTCAGACAGGGTTTAGATCATAAAGATGACTTTAGACAGGAGAGAACAGACTTCACAGCAACACGTCATAAAACACCAGGGGTCAAAGGTAAAGGATGTTTTAGAAGTTCCAAAAGTTTGTGTGAGGAAGAAGGGAGCGCTAAGGGCTTGAGAGAACTGAAGGAGGCAGTGGCTAAAAATCAGAGCGACTGCTGCAAGGAAGGATGAAATATGTAAGACGGTGTGAAACATTTAAGCACGGACGGACTGAAGGAGTGACTTAATGAAGCGTGAGCGGAAAGCCATGATCTTCTCTGATAAAGCAGGGAGCGAGAACAGTGAGGCGGGAAAGGGTAGGCCTATTGCCTTGACTTCACGTCTGTGACGATGGTTAATGAGAGGCTTATTCACTTGTTGGGAAAAAGAGGTTCAATGGGCATCCATCAATAGAGACCGAGATAAGGAAGAGCACGATGGATCCAGCGCTGCGTCTGCAGCACGAGATAAGAAAAGCACGAGTAAATAAAGAAACAGTGGACACTGTGTGTTCAGATTCTCAAAAGGCATGAGACATGTTGGAGACATGATGATTTAATTATGTGTTCAGGGAGTAAGTGGAAAAGTTTCCAATCATCAGGGTTAGGGATGGTCCAAGTGGAAGAAAACTTCCCAGGCTAACACACAGAGTCAGAACCATCACACCAACATGTTCTTTAGAAATGCTGAACTTCAGGATGGCCTGCTTTATTATCTGTCAGAACTAATTCTTTAAATGAACCCGTGAGAAAATGACAGTCTGCAGATAACAATGAAAAAGTGGGTGAAACAACTGACATGTACCTACATGGAGGTGAGGTGTGGAGGGATGAAACGGGGATTCAAATGCCCAGAAGGAAGAGATTGCTGGGAATGTTTTGACCTTGGACGTGTGGAGCTGGTGTTGTGACAGCAGATGAAAGTATGAAAGTATTCTGCAGTTTTGGAGATGAACTGGACCGAATACAAACTCAATGAATGTGCTACACCAAACCAAAGGTATGATAAAAATACCGCTGATGCCTCCGATGCGCGTACGAAACAAGGCAGATTAAAAAATCTAATCGTTTCACCGGAAATCATTTTTTCTTTTACGTTTCATAAACTGTCACAGTTGATGTGTTCTGCACAATATCTGACCTTTAAACTGTAGCTTTTTTTTTTTTTACGTTAATAAGTCCCATTTCTCAGAAAATGCTCAAACAGGTCGTTTCGAGATTTTCCCTTCATGACATCACAAAGGGCAGTAGCCCCTCCCCCAGGTGGGTGACACTCCCACAGCTAGGTGTTTGTTCTGCACTCTGAGTCTGCCTTCTCACCGTAAACAATAGGACATGGAGCCAGAAAGCAGCGAGTACACCCGAGCCCTTCCAGAGAGGGGGCGTGGTCAGACACAGCTCATTTACATATTTAAAGCTACAGACACAGAAACAGCCTGTTCTGAGCAGGGCTGAAATAGAGGGGTTTATAGACATGATCAAATACAGGATCAGAGTGGATTTACAACAACACACTTCACACACATGATGAAGAGGAGCGAGGACACTGATTTACACTGGTTGAAAAGGAGGAGAGTATGTGACCTTTAAACTTAATAAGGTATATTTTCAAATATAGGTATCAAACATGGTATAAAACCAACAAAATACACAGTGGAGCACACATCTACTGTCTCCTACAGAATGAAAACAGTGGTGGGACTGAAATGGCTCACTGGAGCTGCTGGGATGACGATGACACTGAGGAAGACTGCATCGAGAAGGGGGCAGTAATGCAACGTGAAGAAAACTCCCCGTAAATAACATGAAATATGGGACATTTTATTCCCATTTAATGTTTAACATGTGAGCAGATTTGAGCTTCTGCCGTCCAAACTGCAAGAACAGATAAATCAGCCTTCTCAGTCTCCCTAAAAAACAGCATGTGGGGTGCATGTTTACCTATGACAGATCTCCTTTCTTTATATGTGTGTGTGTGTGCAGACGCAGAGGAATGCCAGTAGTGTGTGACAAAGTGCTATCCTGCCAGGCTCCATGCCTGTGTGTGTGTGTGTGCAAACAACTTTGGCAGCGTCCTCAAGCCCCCTGCAGGTGTTTAGGTCTCCACAAATCCCCACTGCTTTATCCCAGCTGAGGCGGGCGTGCGAGGCTCGCTTCCCCTTCCCTCTCCTCTTTCATCCTCCCGGCCATGCAAGGCAGGAAAGACAACGCTGCCAAGCCCAGGTGTCAGGCATCCGCTCGGCACTGTGTCAGCAGACACGGGAGAATGTGAGAGGAAAGACGAAGTGCATGCAGACAAGAATGAGGGATGGAAGAAGGAGGGGGTTTAGGAGAAGGATAAGAAATGGGAGGTAAAAAAGGGAAGAAAGTATGAGGAAGTGAAGGCGAACAGGGAGATTTAAGGCAACAGTATATCACTTGTCCTCATTAAAATAGCAGTTTGAAAGTCAGTCAAACAGAACCATAACTTTGAGAGGGGAGAATGGCCACTGCCCCAGTCGCCTGCTTATATATAGAACAAGTGTGCTTTTGGCTTTACAGCACTCACTTCACACGCAGATGAAGCTAAGAAGAGGAAAAGAGAGAGTGACCGAGCAGGAAGCAGAGTGTTCATCCCTGCAGATGATTATTCTGAACAGATCGTGACGTAACTTCGGCTTGTATCGTCAGCGGTGTCATCGTTGTCTCGTGTTAAGCAGCTTAAAGCGGCTGCCGAAAGTCGTCCAACCCGAGTTATGTGTCAGGTTTGATGCAGAGAAATAACATTATAAATCCCCCCGTATGACAAAAAGCTGTCTCCTTCCTCGACGGGCAAGTATGGAATCTTCGAGCCGTACTTATTGTTGCTTCAAGAAGAAGACAAAGCAGTGAGGGAAGACAGTGTGAGGTGGAATAAAAGTGTCTGCGACCTTTGACATTATGGCTTTTTCTCTGCACCAAAGAAAGCTCCAGAGGAGTTCTTCTGGTCTAGACGGACGTCTTAAGTCTGCCCTTTCAAAACAAACAAGCCACAGTCACATCGACTGAACCCTCCTCAGGGACGCTGCCGAGGCTCTGGAAGTCCGCCCCTGCAAAGCGAGGCCTGGCCTTCACATAAATTCACAGAGCAGCAGCAGGCTACACTTAATAAGAGAATCTGGAGTCAGATTGCACAGCAGAGGATCATGGGAACAACCCGTCCTGCCACTGCTCTGGACTTCTCCTGCACGGCAAATTGCAGATGCACATGAAACATCAGCTGTCTGCCGTTTGCTTTGTGTCTTTCAGTCTCTGGACGTGATTTAGGTTCGCACAAAAGCGGAAATGAGATATAGCTTGAAGAAGCGTGTCTTGGCAGCCACGTTAATACTGGAGGCTCAGCTGGATGGATACATGGGTGATCTGATGGTACACTTCAAAAACATTGGAAATTGAAAAAAAAAAAAAAAAGCTATATTCACTGTGATTCATTGGACAAGACGTGCAGGAAATAGATACAAGAGGATAAGAAGGGAACTAAGAGCAGTGTTGGTGGAGCAGAGCAGATTGAAGAGTCCTGCATGTGCTGGGTCAGGTGATTGAGGGCTTCATCATTCGATAATGAGCAGGCAGCCGGCGAGAGATTCATCCACTCCTGCATCTGCCCTGTGACTCAGGGAACTCCAGACCTCAGGCACGTCCGCACATCCTCAAACAAGCCGTCCTGCACTCGCTCGCTCGCTCCTCACCCTGCCCTCATCGCTTTACTTTGAAGGAATAACAGGATAAGACAATTGCACAGAGAGACTACATTTCAAGCCCCCCTCTCTGCGGGTCTTATTTATCAGCGCGCTGACAGACACGCCAAAGAACAGAGATTGTCTGGATCCTCTCCATCTTATGGCTAAATCATGCCGCGGATGGATCGGGTCGTCTCCGGCGGCTTTGATCGGCCCACAGCGATCGGTTGAGTGCGTGACGGGCTGCTCACTCGTCTCTCTCTCTGTGAGGGTAAGACAGGAGAGCGAGCAGGACGAGCAGCACAGATGAGAGGATTTGCAGCGATGCTGTGATAAACAGCACGAGACTCTGAGCACTCTTAAATATCACACGTGGGAGTCTGGGAAGACAGAGGCGGCTGGCAGGAGAGGATTTTTAATGACACGCTTCATGGCTTTGGATTTAATGTGCCCCGCTAATTATGATAGTGCCACGTTAGCCTTTTGTGAGCGACTCCATGTAAGGAGAGAGGGAGATGGAGGGACAGAAGAAGACAGGAGGCGTGGGCATGACACACTGTGTGTTTCATCCCAGTCTGTCACTCAGCTGTGGCTGCTGATGAATTAGACGCCTCGCTGTCTCTCTGGCATCTCGCCATTATTTGTCCTTTAGGTGTCCTAGTGACCACATGTCCCTCTGAGCTGTACGGGGGCTCCTGACAGGGGCCAGACACACTGACAGGGCTGAACTGCACAATATGTCTGCGACTGGGATGACAAGTATTTCTCCAGATGTGCACGTCTGTGTGTACATGTGTCGAGTCCACCTTATTTATGCCGCCCAATGTTATACATATCAAGCATGCAGCACGCCCCTCCATCTCTGAAGCAGCAAGGCTGCGTGACTGTTTTTCTCATATGAAATGATTTATTTTTAAACCACATGTCATCTTCATCATCGTGCCTCAATTCCTGCAAACTCTCTGGAGGGATAGTAATAAAAAAAAATCAGTCAAACCTGTTGAAGCGATTATATAAGAAGAAACAAACAAATGCATAAATGTTTGCACAACCGCAGCTGACCAGACGTGCTGTACGGACGAATAAATAAAATACACAGCAGCTCACATGAGAACTACATTTATGAAACATGAGTCAAGGTTCACAGTAAAAGAAATAAAAGAGATCAAATCAAAGGCCAAGGAAAAGAGATGGGAGCTGAGTTATTCAAAGATGACTTGTGGGGAGTAGAAACCTTCCTGGATGCTTGACAGTTTAGCCATGAACAACCTATTAGACGACATCCTGAACGGCGATTCAGCTCCGGACTCAGCGCATAAATCACAGTGTTTGAAATCTCAATCATTAAAAGCCTCACAGTCGTGGCCCCAGGTGGCTGGTAATTGTGTTGTGAGAGGTACACGCAGTGCAGCACATGTGCGTATGTGTGTTTTGAGGCAGCGCCGGTCTGTATTAGTTGTGGGCGTTGCTAACAGAGTTATGGTATTCAGAGTGTGACAGAGATGAAAGGAGTGGCAGAAGGTGCAGACTGCATAAAGGCTGACTGGAAGTGTCAGGATCGGTCCGATCCCTCATCACTCACAGCCCACTTTCTCCACGCCGCTCTCCGTAAATGCCAGGCCTCTCCTTCCACACCTGAGCGCTTAGCTTTAATGCATATTAATTCACTGTCTGCGAGTGACACGCAGCCAGCGATGGAGGGCAGATCTGTTCAAAATAAGAGCTGGGTAGGAGAGTCTCATCCCTGTGTAAAACTGGCTTATGCTTCAGCTGTGATTAACAACGCTGCAATGTGAACTGCTGGCTCGCTTACAGAGCTGTGTGTGCGGCTGATCCGCTGGCTCTGTAATGGAAACGAGTGATTCATCAAAACAAACAGAGGTTACTCGAAATTGTTTGTTACAGATTGAAGCTCTCTGTAAACATATTCTAGGATTTAGTGTCGTCTTTGACTAATCTTAAAGTCAGCCGGATTTATTTGCTCATTTATCTTAAATTCTCAGTGTGTAAATTAGTGTCGTTAAAAAAAATAAATAAATCTATTCCTGTCTTCTTCTTTGTTCTGTGTCTAAATTCAAAGTCCACCTCCCCTTGACATGAAGTCCTGCAGACTGACCGGCCACCATGGACCACCCAGGCACGGATCAGTCTGGGGTGAGACAATGGAGCGAGCCGGAGACAGCTAAAAAAAAAAAGGAGAGAGACGACCACCACACCTGTGCAAGAGCCAAGAATCCATCGTCTGCAGGAGACGGTCTGGACAGTGACTTATCAAAGGAACTGTCTGATCATTAAGCTTTGACACTAATGAGAGGGATCAGTCCGATCTGCACAGAGGACGCTGGAGCTGCAGGTGTGAAGTAAAACACACAACATTTAGCTTTAACTGACCTGCTGCTCTCTAAGTGAGAGCGCTCATAAAAAAATGAAACACCCACGAAGCAAAGTGAAGGAGAATTATCCGACTGTCGGAGAGAAAAAAGAAAGAAACAAAAAGAGAGGGAGAGGAGTGAGCGTCCGGTCGCGCTGCATCGATTATGTCAAAGAAATGAGTCGAACTGAAGTGCAGATTTGTCGTATTATTGATTTTTTTTTTGTTTTCATAAAAATCAAATACTGGCCTGTAAAAAACTCATCTGTGCTTGCAGTTCACTACAGGAAGTGGTGGGGGCAGTGTCGCTCCCACTGTTTACAATATTCAAAGAAACTAAAATGTTATCAAAAAACAAATCTGCGAGACGCGTTGAGTGTTAAAATATGTGAAGACAAACTCTCCTTCCACGGCAGCCCTGCAGCGAAGCACGATCACATGACACGCAGACACGCGCAGCAAGTGTGCGAGTGTGTAAGTTACACGGATATCTTTTAGATCTTTTTGCTTCAGGCTCGAGGATTAATCCGAGTATCCGACTTATAACGTCGTACATGAGTCAGACGAAAACCAGCGTTGATTCTCGCTGCGATAACATTTGGTCAGTAACGCTGTTTAGTGTGCAACTGATTAAGGGAAAAAGAATCAACAGATTAGTCGACTTAAAAAAAGAATCATTAGTTGCAGCCGTAGCGTGCGGACGCTGGCAGACGGCTGGTGATGAACGCGGGTCGAAGGGCCACGGGGCCCCGACATCCACATCAGTTATGATGTTCTTTTATTGTGATTTGCATTATAATCCTGAGAGCAGACGAGTGCTAATGGACACAGCAGAGAGCACAAAGTATGTAATAAAAAAACAACATGAATTAAGGGTTGATGAACACAAACAAGGAAGAAATGGAGGGAGTGAACTCAAAGTTACAAACATCTACTTTTGAAAAACAGTTCTGTGTGATGAACATCGGAAAAATATGCTAAAAGCCCAGATTTAACCAATAATAACAACCATGAAAACAACAGTTGGTTGTCTGTGCTGAGCTAAGAGAAAACAAGGACACAAAATGAAAACATATTGAGTTTATAGTTTTCTCTATGTGTGATTTATATGGGTGCTCTTAGCGACGGCTACATCAGGCTGAAAACATCAGTTTTAAAGTTTAGCTTTGTGTCTGGTAAACAAAACTACGAGCTAACAGTTTCAGGCATCGCTGCATGAGTATAAACTGCTGGAGAGATTAATAGGAGGTTTGTGTTTTTGGAATGAATAAACAGGAATATTGTGTGCATGTTCTCACAGTTATAATCTGCTACACATAGAGACGGAGGAGGAAACGCTGCCTTCAGGGAAGCAGAAGGATTTTCTGTTGTTTCTGTGTCGTATCTGACTCCTTCCACTGTCTCCTGGTGTCTCTGAAAGAGCATCTGAAGGACAGCAGTCAGCTTAATGTCTTTGCGGTTAGATTCTTTTTTCAAGTGCAAAAAAAAGAGAAGCGTTGGAGAGGGGAGTACTGCTGATTCTCTTTGAAAAGAATAATCGACTCTGGAAACACTTTGTATTTCTTATTTTCCTTTATAGATTTAAAACTGAGCAAGGCGGCATGACATCCGCAGCAGGAGTGACATTTGTCAGTACGTTTAGTATGGTAATATAACAACAACATAAAGCAACAACTTCTGCACCTCGGAATAGCAGTTTCAAAGGTCCATCTAACAGCACAAATAACTATAAACTAAAACAGGGAGAGTGGCGTCTCTCTCATCTCCACAGAGCGCTGAGTCGCTTGCTATTAGCAGCGTGTAACGTTTAGCAGCATGTAACGTTTAGCAGCATGTAACGTTTAGCAGCATGTAACGTTTAGCAGCATGTAACGTTTAGCAGCATGTAACGTTTAGCAGCATGTAACGTTTAGCAGCATGTAACGTTTAGCAGCGTGTAACTTTTAGCAGCATGTAACGTTTAGCAGCAAGTAACGTTTAGCAGCATGTAACGTTTAGCAGCATGTAACGTTTAGCAGCATGTAACGTTTAGCAGCGTGTAACGTTTAGCAGCGTGTAACTTTTAGCAGCATGTAACGTTTAGCAGCATGTAACGTTTAGCAGCGTGTAACGTTTAGCAGCATGTAACTTTTAGCAGCATGTAACGTTTAGCAGCATGTAACGTTTAGCAGCGTGTAACGTTTAGCAGCGTGTAACTTTTAGCAGCATGTAACGTTTAGCAGCATGTAACGTTTAGCAGCATGTAACGTTTAGCAGCATGTAACTTTTAGCAGCGTGTAACTTTTAGCAGCATGTAACTTTTAGCAACGTGTAACTTTTAGCAGCAAGTAACGTTTAGCAGCGCATAACTTTGAGCAGCATGTAAAGTTTAGCAGCATGTAACGTTTAGCAGCATGTAACATTTAGACGTAAAAAGTGGACATGTCCGGGCAAAAGAGGACGTTTGGTCACCCTAGCATACGGCTTTACAGTACAAGTTCACAAAGCAGCTCACAAGTAGCCTATTAGCTCGTCTAGGCACTGTTTGATACGACGACCAAGGAAGAGGACGAATGAAGTCGAGAAAAAGAGAGAGAAGCTGGACTGGATTAAATATTTTACAAGTTGGAGCTTCCCGAAAACCAGTAGGGGTTTAGTAAAGTTCGTCCATGTGTGCAGGCTGAAGTTCTCGCCTTGGGGTCATGAGTTTGGCACCTTTAACTTATCTTAACGAGCATAAAGGACCCTCTCTGTCTGAAGACAGCGTTAACAGTTAAAGACACAGATACATACTCTACATTCAACATTCTGCAAACAATGGGCTGAAAACCATAAGAGACTGTAAGTGTGAATAAGGCCATCTGTTCCTGCAGGGGGCGCTGCAGTCCCAGCCTAACGTTCAGTCAACCTAACATGACAGGCTGAGGGGGGTCTTCAGCCTCCTGAGGCGGGTCTTCAGCCTCCTGAGGGGGTCTCAGCCTCCTGAGGTGGGTCTTCAGCCTCCTGAGGGGGGTCTTCAGCCTCCTGAGGGGGGTCTTCAGCCTCCTGAGGCAGGTCTTCAGCCTCGTGAGGCGGGTCTTCAGCCTCCTGAGGCGGGTCTTCAGCCTCCTGAGGGGGGTCTTCAGCCTCCTGAGGCGGGTCTTCAGCCTCCTGAGGCGGGTCTTCAGCCTCCTGAAGGGGGTCTCAGCCTCCTGAGGTGGATCTTCAGCCTCCTGACGCGGGTCTTCAGCCTCCTGAGGCGGGTTTTCAGCCTCCTGAGGGGGGTCTTCAGCCTCCTGAGGGGGGTCTTCAGCCTCCTGAGGCAGGTCTTCAGCCTCCTGAGGCGGGTCTTCAGCCTCCTGAGGGGGGTCTTCAGCCTCCTGAGGGGGGTCTTCAGCCTCCTGAGGCGAGTCTTCAGCTCCGTAGCTTCAGCTGTGAATATTTTGTATATTTTCTAAAAATCTAAACGGATTACTTTCAGACGTTCAGTTGGCACCAGCGCACACCGAACCAAACTGATGCCTTATAGCTTAAACCAGATGATTAAGGTGAAAACAAATCCCATGTTAAATCCTGAACATGTTGTTTCCCAAACATATCTCCTGGTGATTGAGCGTGTGAGTTTGGCCCACCCAGAAACCTGAAGCCGAATGTAATGATGCAAAAAAGAGAGCTGCGTCATGTGCTTATAATAAAACAGAATTACAGGATATCACTCTAGCAGTGCAGCCATTGGCACGTATATCTGCAAAATGCATATGGTAACCAGGCTTACTAACATTTATCAGCCTCTATTTCCTAACACAAAGCCTCAATCATTTAGTCACAATTATTTGCAATGAGCAAAAGGAAAGATTGCCACCAGCCAAACGCAGCTATTGTTGCTTTCTGAGAGGAGCTTTTTAATATGAAACTGAGGCCAAGGAGGCAAACACTCACCTCTGCCAAAGACGAATACGAACCAAGAAGGAGTAATAAAGCCTGCTGTTGATACTGCATCCGCTCCTCACACACACACACACGCACGCACGGTGTGTCGGCTGAACCTGCAGCCAGTTCCAACTCTCTCTCCTTTTGTTTTCATCAAAAGAAATGTGCACAACATTTGTTAACACTCACTTACTTTTTTAGTGTCTGCTTTCAACGGATGAATCACTCGAGCTATAGCTATCAGACGAACGGCACAGATGGGCGGTCTTTGTGATTCAGAACAGCAGCCCTCATCACAGATACTACAGCTATACCATAAACCTGCCATTAGAAACCACAAGCGTCACTGTCTGCCAACGGTTAGAGAAGAGAAGAATACCAAGCGGCTGATTAAATGGGAACAGTTTGGACGTATGAGCACAAAGCAAACGGGAGGTTATTGACAGTCAGATGTTCTGTAGAAAGACAGAGTTAGTTTGTTTGCTTAGTAAATGTGTAACTAGATGCCATCTTAATGTCTATAGAGGGGATTGTTGCTGCCTCCTGTGCATCTTGATCTTCTGCAGAGCAGTTCAAGTGAAACTGTGAAGATAAATGGTTGTAAAGAGAAGAACAAAAAAAAAACCTCTCTGAGCTGGTTATGAACGTTTTTACTGCATCAGTGAAGAACAGGCGTGGACTCTTTTAAAGAGACGTGCATTTGAATTTAAAGAGGAGAAACATCCGGCCAGCGGACGAGCGCTGAGCGAGGACCGCATCCCACCGACACCTTCCTTCCATACAGTACCACACGGCGCTAAACGGCTACATCAAAGCTAACAGCACTGTCAGCTTCAGCAGAGCCGTGCTCTGCTCACGCTCAGTGACATTTACTGCACCTTCCTGCACCGCCCACCTGCAGAGCATCTTCATGTTATACATCACAGCACAGACAACAACAGAGGGAAGAGTGCTAACAAACATGTGAGGAAGAGGAGGAGGAAGGCAGAGCTGGCAGGTGCTCATCCCCGGCCTCGCCCAATCAGGCGAGAGCGATTGCTGCACAAAGTTGGCAGAAAAGGTTGAGCGCCCGACTTCCTGTTTGCGATCGCTCCACCTTCTCAACGTCGAGACAAAGTGGGAGTGCTCTAGCGTCTCCTGTTTGATGCTCATCGTTAAGGGAATGAAACAATGCAAATCATGAAACATGCAGTAAGCAGCAGTGGAGCGGTGTTGGTCATCCAGCTGTCGCCACTGAGATGCACAGGCAGCACTTTTAAACTCTTTATCGAAGCGCTCCCTCGTGCACAGCTAGCATGCCCAATAACAAAACAAAATGGCAGGTAGACACAGGCCCTAAGGCTGCAAACATCACCTCCCTCTAGTCTAGTCTTCATGAGGGGAGAGGGGAGGGAGGAAAACTCTCGGACACCAGGCTTGAACAAGAATGAAGTTTTGTTTTTTTGTTTCCGGTTTTGTTCTCGCCAGAACAAAATGAGCTCCAGAATTATAAACAAGACCCCAAAATAAAAGTTAGAGCTTTGATTGCTTCTCCCTTCAGAATTAAGCCTTTATCAATAATAACACAGAGAGCGTGGAGCCTTTCTCAGCAGCAAACAGCTGAAAAATAATAAAACTGTCAACTGTCGATGGATCCTGTAAAAAGAAAAAGGTGCAAACAACAGATTAGCAAGGACTCCGATACGAGCACGGCAAAGTCACGACGGCCTCGTTTGATCTTCACCTAATGTTGCTTCAAAGGGTACTAAGAAGGAGGCAGGCCGCAGGGCTCCGATTGGACTCAGTGCACGGGGAGAAATGTGTGATGTATTTAAGGACAAAACCAGTGACATTGAGAGACGCCATACCCTGCAGCGCGTTTGGCTGCCAAACAAAGCTTTATTGTTGCTTAACTGGCTGAATGACGAACATCAGAGGAACATCTGCACATCAATCACACAGAATCAATTCTATCACAGAACATCGCTTTATGACATGCGCTATTGCTTTTGAAATCCAATAGCTGCACGAGCCAACAGATGCTCCCCAAACAGAGCCTGGAAATAAAGTGTGACTGACTTCTCTCCCACCCTGCCCCCCCTCCCCCCCTCTCCGCTGTAATCGCATTGCAATGCGATACATCTCACCATTTGGCCATTAACATATGGAGAGGAGGTGATTCAACGTGTGGCTGCAGCCCTGCCCTCCATGACTCTTCCAGAAGGGAAGTGAAGGCCCTAAAGCTGCAACCCCCACCACTCAAGTCCTGCAGAATTGCCTGCTTGTGGTTGAAGCTATATTTACTAACTCCCCCCTCCTCCTCCTCCTCCCCTCCTCCCCAAGCATCCTAAAACATCACGTTGGGATCTATTACTCTCCTGCGTCCCAGCGTACAGATAGTCATGTGAAAGGCGGCCACAGGACTCTGCGGCTGGCCGTGCCCTTCCTGCCCCTGCATTCACCATTCAGTCCTGTTAATGCCACTCGTCTCCAACCAGCTGCCCGATCGCTCTCTCGCACTTTCTACGCCTCTCCATCTCATCTCTCCACCCCCCTTCTATGGCTTGACTCCGGATCCGCCCCCCTTTCTCAACCTCGTTCCCCTCCAATTACGGCTCTTCTCATCCCCGAGAGCAGGGTTCAGCGGCGGACGCAATCAGGATCTGAGACTGACGGCCTGTAATGGAGAGGGCGGAGTGACACCGGCCAAATGGGGATCAATAAGGAGAGCGGGCCGAGGGACGGCTCCTGTTATGGGCAGAGAGGTGGGGAGGATGGGGCTGAGGAAATGCCACTGCTGCCACATCAGGTCAGGTCACATGTTTGACATCCCGGTGAGTCTCCTCCATCGCTGGAGAGCTGTCAGCCGGGTGACACGAGCACACACACTTTAGTGACGGTTCACAAAGACGAGGATAAAGTGCCCGGCCCCATCCAAAAGTCTCTGTCATGACGAAGCGAGTAGCATGCAGGCTGACGCCGCGGGGCTCATCCAGCACGCAGATCATCCGCTCTTACTTGGCCATGGATTCGAGTGTTAGTCGATGTGCCTGAAATAGACTGACATGCGTCAATGAGGGCAATGGAGTCATTAGCTATTCCTTTTGAAACGCCAGCTCACTGTTACTGAGCAATACACAGGGCTGTGCACTGCAGATTCATGAAGCCAGCTTATGCAAATAGTAGAAACAGGTTGAACTCATCCGAGGTTTTAAATGGCAGAAAAGAAAACAGACGAAGAAAAGACGGACCAAGAGGAGAAAACAAGCAGAGTATTGCACCGTGCAGCTTCCCCTGCAGACATGACCATAAAATAAAACAAGCTGCAGTCTCACCCTCCTACCCATCGGAGCAGCACATGACATCTTCACTCCCACGGTGCGCACACTTCAGGGTCACACTGACCTCTAGTGGTGTCAACAGGAACACACTGTTCATGTCTCATTTGTTCTTCATGTAATTTGATCAGAGATGACTTTTAAGTCAGTGATGGCGGTCTCGTAGCTCTCGTAGAGATCTGGATAAACGGTCACTGGGAACAGCTTCTTTTAACACCTCAACCTCCATCCTTTCCAATTATCCTCTCTCTCTCTCTCTCCCTCTCTCTCTCTCTCTCTCTCTCTCTCTCTCTCTTCCTCCTCCATTACTCTCTCTTTCCCTTGCAGCTGCACTCTTCTTTTCTCTTCCTCCCCCTCTGAGTTTCTCCGTTTCTATCCTGAGATACCTTAGAAATGCTTTTCTTTTTTCCATTTGAACACTATTGATTTTGTGGGTCACACACCTCTCACACACTGCCAGGACTTCCAAGCTCTCTATTCAGCGGGGCGATCAAAGCGTGAACTCTCTCTGCCATTGTTAAATGAACTTCGAGGTTTGCAGCTGAGTGAATTACAAGGTATTTTTAAACCACTTTAAAAAGCCTCCGAGGTTGAATAACACCTTAAATTGAATTTCTTCAGACACGCTGATCATGAGATAAGAGGAACTTTATTTATTTTTGTTTATTTCCCATCTCTGCAGGGGATCCGGGAGCAGTGCCACTGCTTCTTTACTCTGATGTACAGCAGGGTCTTAAACATCTGCTGACACTATACACTCACCAGACAAGTTGCCCTGAAGAGCTGCAGAAAAGGCAGTTAGTCATGGAGGGAAAAATCCCCTCATGTCATAACACCGACGATTCACTAGATGGCGCACACTGCAAGGAAACGTGTTCATCCGTGTTCTTTTCCTGCTCACACGGACTCACTCATCCCGAGTCTCCACTCGGATATAACTTCAATAAAGAATCAAAAAACCCAGAGGAAGCACTTTACCGTCTCCTCTCTGACACAGACACGTTACTTAGATTGAGGATGACTTGTGATACGGTTGTCATGGTAATGGGATACAAGGACGGTCTTCCCGTCTCAGCTTGCAGCCTCATTACTATAAAAAAAAAAAAAGCTTCCAGAAAAAGTGGACATAAATGTGTGAGGATGTAGACGAGTGGTGGGATAATAATAACTCCATCTTATGAGAGGCTGGATCAGGTCCTTCATTAGAGAAATGCAGCATGCACCTTTAATTTCAATACAGCAGGATGTTTTTGGGGGGTTTTCATGAGTGCCCCCTTCGTCTGGGGAGAGCAACCTCACAGCAGCATGCAGGACACATTGGTCTCTTCACTGGAAACATGAAGCCTCAGTGTGTGCATATGGACACCAGTGTGTCTGAGACGAGGGAGGGGGTTGGTAAACTTAAAGTGAACAGTGATTATCTGCTGAATGTCAGTCCAACAGAGTGAGACTCTTCTCAGAGTGCTGCAGCAGCTTCTTATCGTTTTAGACAACAGAAGATTAAGATGTTTGTTTATCTCATCACTGACCGAGGAACGTCCCATCACCGCAGCTCCTGGACTTTAATCTCCACAACTCTCTTTTTTAACATTCATTTTGGGGCTTTAGTTAAACTAGTAAGGATTACATGCAGTAGGAATTTGAATTTCTGTCAGGATCAATAAAGTATCCATCCATCTATCTATCTATCCATCGAGGAGAAGGAGCCACAGGTCAGATGGACTAAACCTCTGTACACAGGGCGAGTGAACTAACGGCTACTGACACACAACAATCCTGACTCTTATTAATAAATGAATAAATGTGTCAAAATCAATCAACAACATTTAAAGTCAAGAAAACAAAAATAGCGTTTTAGCTCACCTACTGAAGCGTGGACGGAGACTTTTAGGGCGAGCTGCATCCGCTACTTACTGCTCCAAAACTTTATTTAACTGTTCAACCTGACAGCGTGCAGCTTGGCCAACCTGTCACTCAAAGTGACCACGCCCCTTTAAGCATGACGGTAGAGAATTAAAGCAGCATTTAGCAATCCTCTCCATACAGTTGATACTTAGGAGAATGTGAGCTGTGATGTTTGTTCTGCTGAGGTAGACACTTTCAAACATCAGGCTTGATGGGGGGGTTTTGCCCCTAGTGGACACTCGAGGAACTGAAATTGTGCCCAGTTTTCATTTAGTCAAGTCAGCCGGAGTGAATTTCAATTCCTGCTGAACCAACGAGAGGAAATCTGAATTAATGAGAAAGCTGACTGAATTTTTAACGTTTGCTTTGATGGCTCTCGCTGTACGTCGACGTCTTTAATCTCCTGAAGGCGTCTTGAACCATGTAACCACAAACACTCTCTCTAACAGTGAGAGCAGCAGAGGAGACTTGAAGGTCGATCCGTTCCTGCTGAAGAGGAAGAGACGGATCATCAGCCATTCGATAAGAGACAAATTAGAGAGATTAATACCTGCTCATCTGTGTCCGTCCTGAGAGCTCATCAGGCACACTGGAAGATATGGAGTTATCCCGCACATACATTAAATCATCGTCTGGAGTTGTTGGGAAGATGACAGTTTTATTTTTTTTAAGATGGCCTGCTGCTATGCCCCCCCCCCCCCCGTCTGTTTGTCCCTGTATTCCTTCCTGCATCTTATCCCATCCATCAAGCGAGCACAGAGCACCTTCAGCAGATGGCCGTTCATCACGACTCTTTCTGGTTTTGAGGTTTTTCCCTTAATCCCGTTGGATCGGTTTCAGTTCTCAAAAAGCTGTGATAGTTGGATCAGTGAATCATCAGTTTAAATTTAAGAGAGAAAAGAAACGCCTCCGTGACATTGTACCCAAACGACCTCGCTGAAAAATGAAGTCCTGCACAGCACGGCCACGAACGCGTGACCGGCAAAAAGACGTTTACATCCTGGTACTAAAAAACAAACAGGTCTGATGAGTTATTGTCCTCACTCGCACTCTGACTCAAAGTTAGGCTGAGACAGGCTCCAGCGCCCCCTGCAGGAACAGGCAGGTGACATCACTCAGTCTTCATCTGTTAATATTTACAGTCCATGAATGTAGCACGACGGATCCCAACAGAGTGAGTCAGAGTGCTTCTTCATTTGTATAATAAAACAATGAATCCCGCCTTCATAACCACATGTCAAGGATCCTCTTTGAACCCATGTGACCCCCCAAAGGGAGGCTGTTGTTGTGTTGTGTTGTGGTCAGCCGTTAAACAGCGAGGAGGGGAGCCGTGCTGTGACGCGCACTGAAGCTAAGCCTTGATGTTTTTACAGACAGAAAACGACTGAGGCTGTGAAATACAGCTGCCTCTTCCTCCTCCTTCAACCTCAGCTGGCTTCATCCTCCCCTCCGGCTTTTTCCTCCTCTTTTACCCCCTCGACTGCTCCCACACACTTTTTAATGGGTACTGGTCTCGTCTCAAACTCTCCAACACTTTTTTCATTTCAGCGAAACTAAACGTGTCCAAAGCAGTGAAGCAAACTGAATCAACACTCGACTCATGCTGGAATGAGGTCAGAATGTTAAAAAGAAACAAGTCAGTCGGCTGTGATGCTCCTGTCGGCCATCTTAACAAGAGGACAAAGACGAGTTGAACAAAGGTGGTAAAGTGACGCTGGACCAGAAGCAGACGGGAAGGATTGATACTGAAGATGTGAAGTAAAGCAGGATGTGATGATGGACAGCTTTACTGAACACACCTGTTCAAACGCTGAAGGGATGTAAAACCAGACTATTAAAATAATCTGAGGTACAAAAAAAACAAACGGAACCGCCCCTGTCCCCAGCACGCCGTCTCCATGGACGACCTTGTTTGTTACTCACAGCTTATCCAAGGCCCAGATGTTGCAGCCATTAAATGAAAATAGAAACCAGCAGCAGCCCACAGCTGCAGCTTTGAGGCTCGTGTGCTCTGCGGATGCTGGATGTGAGACGTCTCCCAGCATTAATTAGAAACAGAACAAACAGGTTAACACTTGAAGTATGCCCGTCTCAGGCTGCAGATCCCACAGCTCCTACCAGAGGCCGCTGCTGCACCGCACACTTCTCCACCATCAGAGGCCGAGAGGCTCTGCAGAGCCGCTTCCACGTGAACTCAGGAGTTCTTTAAGAAGACAGGGGGACCCTCGGAGGGCCGGCCTGCTGCTCACACCGTGCTCCACCCTGAACAGCGTGACCCTGAGCGAGAAGCAGCAGGGAGCTCTCACACTCCCTGCACCTGTTTTACATGAACGATCCAAAGTCCGCCCATATTCATGTGAGCACGCACCTTCCAGCTGCAGAACGGGAGCACGACAACATTTCCCTCTGCAGCGTTCATATTTGAAGTGTAAATCTGCTCGGACTGACAGCAGCGCTGTGCCATAAACCTGCAGTTGTGCTGCAAAGAAAAGCTCACTTTTTAAATGTTCACTGAGACGACGAATGATGATTTACCTAAGCTGATATGTTTTCATGTGTCTGCATCACTAATTAGCTGCTGCACATTGTTTGTCCGCTAATGTCTACACTGCTACCTTTCATGCCTCGGAAACACAACAGTAATGGGCTCTGTGTTACCTGGAGTTAAGGAGCCATACCAATCCCTCTGCATTGTTAAAGCTTGATATCTAAAAGGGAACGATCAAGTGTTTGTCTTTATCCAGAGGCTTTGAGTTTAAGGCTATACCTTTAAAGATAAACAACTGTGGAGAGAGATTGGGAGCTGATTTGGTTCAAATGTCCCTCGCTTGTCCAGTTGTCTTAAACACACTATTTGTGAGGTCTCACACAGGACGGGTGCTGATGCTACAGGACTCTGTGAGTTAGCAGCAGCTGAGAGAGAACATGTGAAGTCAAAGATACCGGACTCGACAGCTGACCCACACCTGCCTCTGAACTTTAATGAAACCAGTTTAACTGATTAAACCAACCAGCTCAATCACTCAGAGGTGACGCCCGGGATAGACAGCTTGTATCTAGTATCTGTATAGCAACACTGCTAGTCTGCAACACATGCAAATAAAATAAATGACTCTGTATCTGTTGAGTGTTTCAGAATAAAAAAATATTTGACAAAGAATTTCTCACCCAAAAAGCCTCTGCATGTTTCTAATAAGCTCCAGCAGAAAGCTTTACAGACCCATGCAGAGCTGGCTAAACACTGAAGCTACAGTGTCCACCACATGCAGAGCTGGCTAAACACTGAAGCTACAGTGTCCACCACATGCAGAGCTGGCTAAACACTGAAGCTACAGTGTCCACCACATGCAGAGCTGGCTAAACACTGAAGCTACAGTGTCCACCACATGCTGAGCTGGCTAAACACTGAAGCTACAGTGTCTCTACATGCAGAGCTGGCTAAACACTGAAGCTACAGTGTCCACCACGTGCAGAGCTGGCTAAACACTGAAGCTACAGTGTCTCTACATGCAGAGCTGGCTAAACACTGAAGCTACAGCGTCCACCACATGCAGAGCTGGCTAAACAGTGAAGCTACAGTGTCCACCACATGGCAAGGGGACAGACCTTTCCTCAGCTGCTTCTCTGACTCACAGACATCAAAGTAAGTTGGCTCATTCAGATGCAGGAAGGAAGAAGCAGGAAGATTTCAGCTGGCACTGCGTGACCTCAGTGACCACATACTTTTTTTCCACGTGTGTCTGCAGACCTCAAGGTCCAAAATAATTTATGCCTTTAACCAATTACTGATCCAGACTGTGCTGCAGGTCACGTAGGTTATGTCCCTCGTATTTGAGGCATAGAGCCACTGTGTGTGTGTGTGTGTGTGCATACGTGTGTGTGTGCATACGTGTGCGAGTCTGCATAAGGGGCTATTTCCTGCAGCCATCAGACCCAAGATTTGAAGGTAGGTGGACAGGAAGCACAGCCCCACCAGAGCAGTAAGTCAGCCATGAACAATCTGTAACTTAATCCCAAGAGGGAGTTTCTTGGAAGGTCGACTCTGTTACAAAACTCGCTGACAGGGGACCCAAGCTGTGTTACGCAGCCCGCTCCACTACACTTCTCATGCCGTCATTTCCTGTGTTTCACAGCTTCATTCATGAGCACTTCCACTGTTGACACCAAAAAGCCGTGTTAAAGAAAGTGACCTTCACGTGTTCAAAAGCAACAATCACCCAGTCAGCCTCGCACCATCCACAGGAAGGTGCTGCAAAGACAGCATGGAGGGATGTGGTGTGATTTCTCACCTGCTCACACGTGATTGGACACAGAGGCAGTGGGCTCGCCGGCTCTCCTGTGAGGAGGGAGGGAGAACACGTCAATGAAATCAAAGAGGCACGGGACATAAAGGAACACAGAGACGAATGATCCGTCACCATGAACATCTTCATAGCTTGAAAGATGTTGTATTGGGACTTGTTAGCTGAATGTGGCTTAAAGATACATGAAAGTGAAATTAGATGTAGAAATGAGACAAACACACATAGATGTAGGTTTATGCGTTGCATTGCAGTGAAGCAGTGTGACAGTAATGGACAGAGACGTGGGCTTTGAAGGAAGAGGGTGGAAGAGTGGTAAAAGCAGGCCTGGGCACTGAAACAGTCAGTGGGTTATTTGGATATTAAGCTGAGCGTTTGAGTGCTTCCAGTCCCATTTCAACATGACTACTAATAAGAATAACACAGTGAGAACCACAGCATCCTCCACAGCCTGCTTCCTCATCAGTCACAGGACAATTACCGCTCACCACAAGTTCAGCATCTGGACAAATAACTGCCCAAGCTATTTCTGACCACCAGGGGCAAAACTCACTGTCCCCAGATCCAACTGTCCGGCTGCTCACAGACAGATATTTTCAGCTGGCTTCCATGAGTCAATCACAGCGTCTTTCTGCTTTTACTGGCGTGTAACGAGCAGGGCGGGACGCCGTGTTTATGAGTCAGTGTCTCTGCGGTGACGGCAGGTTGACAGTGCAGAGTCTGCAGACCAGACAGGAATGAGTCCGGTGAACTGGCGCTTAAGCACAGAGCAGGAGGCTGCACGTCTGCTGCGACAGGCTCTGCAGCAGCCAGCCAGCCTCTCACTCACTCGGCTTTCTTCTTCTGCAGCCCGTTTGAAAGCAGAGCCGGTGTCCTCTGAAGCTGCCACAACCTCTCATTCAATTTCTAGTCAGACAGGCAGGCCACCACAAAGCCAGGGGGATTTTTTTTTCCCTGTGTGGTTCAGCAGGAAGGTGGATGAAGTGAGTAACAGAGGGTCAAAAATAGAAAAAAGAAGAGATGCAGGAGGGGTTAAAGGAGTGCGAGGACAGAAGGGTGGAGCGTGAAACAAGGAGCAGAGCTGACAGGTGACTTCATCCAAACAAAAAGTCGACATCGTGCTCCGTTTGAATTTCTGCTGTGGCTTCAAAATTAGAAGCTTGAGTTGAACGAGTGATACAGACAGGACCAGACATTGTTCCCTTTGTGTGATTAAAACTAAAACAGGAGGAAATGAGACTTTTATGCTCTCTTTTCAAGCCAGCACTTTGCAGACCCAAGAGGGAAGCATCTCATCCAGAATGTGTGATCTGATTTATTCAAAGGCTGCAAGAAAAAAAACACTAAAATCCAAAATCTGAAATACAGCTCCAGTCAACAAAACGTGATTTCATATTTTCCCCCGGAGACATACGACGCTGAGAAAAACCAAAAGCACATCAGGAGTCAGACATGTGAAGTCTGTGTAGACAAAGAGAAGAGCAAACAGAAAGCTGACCCTCGGGCGGCGTGAAAACGCTCACTTGATGCGAGTTTGGCATTCACTTTGAAATGTGTTAAGTGTTCGGGACAACTGTGACATTTTGTCTGCCGAGCCACAGAGCACGGGCGCACACGGCTCGCCGCCTCACGTCACATCTGTCTATCATCACTCCGTCCACACACCAGCCGCCCAAATATCAACGTGACATTAAGGCGCACCTTTTCTAATTAGACCTTTCTGAGTGCAGTTAGACGCGGAGGTGCGTGAGAACATGGGCCGACCCTGCGGCTCTCGCTGTAAACGGGTTCAGCACGGGCAGGTCTGCGGGATCCTCCCCGGAGGATTCAGCAGCCAGGAGCGTGAGAAGCTGCTTCAGTGTATTCTTAGTGCTCCCTTCTCCCTTGCTCTTTTTATACACTCTATCTTTTATTTCTCAGATACAGGAAGCTGGAGAGTAGAAACCGAATATCACTAGATGTGCCAGTGAAGTTTTCCTTTACTGTAGAGACATGAGACGAGGATGTGCGTAAGAGACAGAGACTGCTTGATGAATGCTTTTTTGCTCGTTCACTTTATCACATTTCTTTTTCGGGGCTTTTTCTGCCTTTATTCGGAGACAGTCAGACACGGGGAGGACTTGAACCCAGGGCTGCACACTTGGTGGAGTAAAGCCACCGTCCATGTGGCGTGCACACTGACTCTTTTACTCCCACAGCTCCATCCTGCTCGTCTCCAACAGACGAGGACACGTTTAACCGTCTACAAGATCACTCCTTATAACTCTTTATCTGTCATTTCTGTGACGCTGTCGTTGGTCTGCACTGTACGGTGAGAATGCAATCATCACCTGTGCATGTCAGGATGGTGTGGTGGACCGTGCGGTAGTAATGAAGGACGGACTTTTCCATCATTGTGCCAAAAAACGTTTCATCAAAAAGTCAACAGTTTGAGCAGAAGCTCTCGAGGCGTTTCAGAGTCTAATGTGGTCTCCGAGCCGTGCTGCCTCCCTGCGTGGCCCTCGGCCTGCCTCCCTGCGTGGCCCTCGGCCTGCCTCCCTGCGTGGCCCTCGGCCTGGATTGAAACGTAACCCTGAGTCAGACAGCTCCGCAGCCTCCAGAGGACGCCACGCTCCGAAACAGGAAGACCTCCCACTCCATCAGAGCGTACGACATGACGACATGACGACATGACGACATGACGACACGACGACATGACGACATGACGACGTGACATCACACATAACAGGCTTACATTCCAAAGTGTGAGACAGATAGAGAACGCTCAGGCAGCTCTGTTTGTCTTTAAAGTGGACTTTATGAGAGTGTGTTCCTCGGTTTATGGTGCAGAGCCATAAAAACATTGATTTGAATGAAAGCTGCAGTAAAAGTTTCTCTATTTATAGTGGCCACAGGCAATCCATTTTAATGACACAGTCAATTCCAGAAAAGGACTTGGACACAAGCGTACAACTTTTGGATACACACCAGCACAAATGTGGTGATGATCAATCACTACAGGATTTGGCAGCACTCAAAAAGCAGCTTACATCAATTACCAAGACCTTCCCTTCCATGAATAATTGATCACGATGTCCAGAGTGCACCCACAGATTACTAACTTTAGAGACGGCACTTATATCTCAGAACACACGGCCTCTTGGACGACAGGCTGCAGAGGCTAATAAAGGCACGGGTGAAACGTGAGGGAGAGAGGAAACACAGGACGGGGTCACAGCAGGTCGGCCTGGTGAACAGGAAGTACAGAATCGATGCGTGGAGCGCCTCATGACCTCTGAAAGAAACAACAGACCTGAAGCAGTCTGACATCACTGCTCCACCTTGAGCTCAGAGCAGGACCACGAGGAGGAGGGGCAGACCGTTGAAGAAATGCTTCCCCATGGCGATCTGCAGAGCAACATACCGCCAATTTTAAACGAACCCGAAAAAGGAAAAAAACACAAGAAATGAGTGATTTGTAATGAACTATATCACAATTATGTCCAGTTTTAAACGTTCTGGTTTAAGTTTGCATTGTTACAGTTTCCCATGAAAACAGGAGTAATAAGAACATGATGGTGCCTCAGAGAGCACTACGTCTTGACTTGATGATGGAAACACTGGCAGCATGCATCATGCATGCATGCAAAGAGTGCAGAGATCTGCTGCTGATTTAGCAGAACCGTATCAGCAGTCTGCAGATACCATTAAAGTGGCAGCAGTAAACTTTACAGCCTGCAGTGAGACCTGCACCCTGCCTGTGATTCTTTACCACAAAGTCAGCCGTGAGAACGAGCCTCCACGACTCAGCTCAACGCCGAGCTAACGTGCTAACCCTGGATTAGAATTAGCAGTGTTTTCAATGACACCAGCGAGCAAGTCTTCTGATGCTGAAAAACAGACCACAGTGAAACCTAACTCATATCAACGGTGCTACTACTGTGTGGGAACTAGTGGGTAGAATATATAGCTGCTGTCAAACTAATCAGATTGCAACTCTACAAAGTTAGAGAGTACTTTGAAAATGTGTTTTTATGAAGTCAGCTGTTGGGAAAGATCTGGGTGTGCAGTGTTAATAATTAGCATTATTGCTCTGTGAGTCATGGAGAGATGTGAAGGGCAGATGTTGCAGAGCGGCATGGTGGTGCCTGGAGGATGTTCAACTCTGGGTTATATATGCCCAAAGAGACAACACGTGTCAGGGTATCTGTGTGTTTGCACCAGGCCTTATAATGAAGTGTGTTTTAATCAGCGTGTTAGCAGCACATACGCCGAGCGCCGTCAGCGCCATGGCTGTACTTGGTGGGACGGCGAGCCTTTCTGGAACGTGAGCGCAGCCACGAGCAGCTCTGCACACATCACGGGAGAACCACGAGATCAGGCGGGAACAAAGACGTGCAAACAACCATGTTTCTCTCAGAAAGATTTCTTCCTCGTTTGATGCCAGTTTTGACATAATGTCGAGAAAGCGATGACAAACACGATCGCAATTCTGTATATTTTGTGCTTTATTTTGAAATTGACCGGACGCTCTGTGCATTTCCTCGTCTGACTTCCTGTCCGGGTTTTCATATTCCGTATGCAGCGTAGCCGAGTCGAAGAATAGACTGGCAGCTGATAAAGCATGAAACGGAGCAAAGCGTGGTAGCAAACGACGGTGCTGTGCGTGCGGCTGACGGGCCGCGGCGTGCACGCTCGGGGTGTAGAAATCGAGGGGAAGACCAAAATTGAATCATTCACGGAAAAAGGTCCATGTTTCTGTATTTACACATTTGTTCGTCTCTTCAGAGAGAGACGATAAGCAGAAATAAACATCAGAAGAGGAGCAGGTTTGAGAGTGAGTCAACGACATGATGCATTTTGAAGAGCGACTCGTTAGCAGAGTCGAGGTGAAAGAAACAATAAAACGACGTGTTAGTGCACTCAAATAGTGTTTGCAACAAGCAAGCTCACATGTTAGGAAGGCACTTTTTGTGTAAGCAGTCATTTTCATGACTTTAGTTAAATAAGCCATCTGTTACTTTCTTCACATGCCACAAAATAATAATAATCCCCGACACGTTAACGCCGGTTCAGTTTGACTCCCTGCTGTGCGTCAGTGCACACAGGCAGAGAGGAGCTTTCACACTTTAAGTAATGGAAGCTATCAGAGCCCATGTCACTGTTTTCATGGAGGCAGTCTGCATCTGCATACTGTAGCCTGCAGGTCTCCGTATCTGTTTTTTAATGAAGCCATGGGGAGCTCATGTCATGCTCATGTGGAGCCTTAAAAAGAGAAAACGCATGAGAGCTGCCTCTTCGGAGCGCTCCATCAATGTGGATCTGCTTACGCGTTCCTGAGAAGAAACTTTAGAATCAATGAGAGAAAGATGTTTTATACACAACATTAAGGGTCCCTCCATTACCTTCAGAGACACTAACAAGAGCCAGACACATCAGATCCCAGATGAGCTGCTGAGGTCACCGTGAAGACGAGCAGCAGGGGGGGGGCGGAGGGGTCTCTTGTCACCGCCCTCCCGTGGTGTTTGCAGAAAGGGCAAAGAGAGGAGGAGTGAAGAGGTTCAAGGGTCAAGCAGACTGCATCATTTCAGCTAATGCAAAGCAGTGTGTGGGCTGGGACTGCAAGAACAAGAACCTCCTGTGTGCTTCCAGAGCACGCCAGCAACCCATCAGGCCTGTGCAACACTCACATCACACGAAGGCATGTTTCATTAATATACAACATGTCCAAGAAAACAAACTCACACCACAGAGAAAATCACAGCAATGGAGAAGCAACGTTTGAAAGATTTGAGCTTTAACTTCTACTGGAATAGTTGGAAATTGTTAATGCACGCCGAGGGACGACGTCAAATTGAGATCATAGATTTGAGTTTTATTCACATTTCTCTTCCTGGGAGTTTCTGAGCCGCCGTGGATCGTTGGCCTTCTGATCTGCCTTATCCCACTCTTCAAGTCCAACACAGTTCAGCTTGTCGGCTGCTCGTCACGAGTCTGCTTCTGCTCCAGTTTCTCTTCTGACCTTCTGACATCAAACATTGATTTTTTTTTTACTGCCCTCTTCAGCGGTTTTTTATTTTCGATCTTTAACACATTCTTGTTTTTGTCTTCTGGTTCAGTTCATGTCGTAACTTTGGGCAACACAAAGTTTCTTATTTTAGTTCATGATAAAGCTGCTCTGTATCCAAACAGGAACTCAAGTATGCAAAAGCTTACCACAGTACAATATTTCAAAATAAAAGCACAACAAACCCCATCTCAAAATGCTAAATAATATTATTTCATGCATGCAATTAAAAATGCCCGGCTGACAGACCAGCAGTCAGACTGCGTCAGATATACAGAGGTGACGTCACACTTATCACTCACAAATCTCTCCCCATTTCCTTCTCTGTTCACCGTCCTGTCAAAATAAAAAGGCAGAAATGTGAAAAATATGAACTTCAGTGATTAATCTGGATTAAGATGACCCAGGTAGCTCTACTTTGGTAACCGTGGTCCCTCCAGTGGAAGAAAAACCCCCCATTAAAAACCTTTGGATGGTACTGTAGGTCTTCTTTCCACTAAATACAAACTTCAAGTTTTCACTGAGACGTTTGTGGAAAACTCGGACACTGAAGGTCTCGTCAATCATCACGTCTTCCTGTCGTTCTTGTTTCGATAAGTAAGATAAGTAAACAGGAGTCATCATGTTTTCATTATCGAGCTCAACTTCCTGCAAAGACGTTAGCGTTAGCGTTAGCAGCCATGAAGTGCAAACAGCTCCACGCAGCAGCACTATCACATCCTGATAAGAAGTGTTGTATAGCTTAATAAGAAGGGATTATTATTGGTAATTCCCACAAACATTACATATGGCCGCCCTTCTGCACCTCAGTAAGGTCGAGAAGCATGTGATCCTCACTCAGCCAATCAGAAGAGAGCTCCCTATGTCACTGATCCTGCTATTTTTCCTACATGACATTAAAACATTTTAACAGAAATAAAGTTCTGTTATGTCCCCCAATAACACTCTGAGGTTGAGTGCCCTATAAAGGGTTAAAGATGTCCTAAACGCCCTTGACAGAAAGCGAACATGCTCACGGAGGTTTGAGAAGGCTGAAATCTGAATCCACCAATCGGCATTGTGACATCTCCGGCCTGAACTTAAATAGGACAATTTGTGTGCTGTATCTGTATCTGTTGTTTTTTGTGTGTATGTGTTAGGCCTGCATGCTTGGCTGGAGAATCTCATTTTGTGACCACAATGTGGAGAAAGTGCGGGTTATTCAACACAATGCTCTGCTTCATTGCCCTCGATCGAAAGGCTTCGATACTTCTCACAGCAGTAATCATTCCTGGAGTTTAATGCAGAGAAAAGAAAATAGATACCCAAGTCCACAATCAGGCTACGTAGCCTGAGGTCTGCAGGGAGGTAATGACCTCCAGCATCAGAATCATCAATGCAAAGACATCAGAAATGTTTGAAAGTAATCACTGACATATTTGTGTTTTGGCTAAAAGAACTTTAACTGCAGTTGTTTTCCACTCTTTCCTCAGAGTTCGGCCTCAATACAAAATGGATTTTTTCCACCTTTAAATCATATTTCAAAGCTCCCGGTTCGATTTTTACCACACTATGTAGCTTTGACATTCGTCCATGGTCATCTCTCGTTGAAGAGAGCGCTGGTGACGTCAGCAGCGCCTTTTTGAAAAGTTGAAAGATTTTTTATCTTGAGCGCTCGGAGCGGAGCGCTTGTTGAAAAGACGCTGGGCGCGGCGCTCGCTGAAAACGCTCGCTACCCGTGAAAAAAGACAGTGGCGATGGACACATGGCCTTACATCGTCGTTTACATGCTAGCTAGCTCTGCTTTTCTAAACTACGGTTCCATCTTCAGTGTCTGTCACACAGCAGAATATGTACAGAAGAATCAAAGAGACGCACGAGGGCAGCTATATTCTTGCTTTATTCTTTTTTCTCATGTAATTTGAGGCCTTCTCCCTCTTTGCCCTTTTTTTACAGTTAGTAATCCACAGTGAAAAAATATTCCACTCGTTAGGTAAACATGAAAAGCTTTTAGCAGCGTTTGTGTCAATAAAAAACAACCTGGCAGGAAATTTCAAAAGTGCTGTAACCGCGCTGAAATAACAGGAAACAAATGAAAACGAACCATTAATCTGAGGGCAGGTTATGTGATCCTTCATTCCTCCGAATGTCAAAACACGTCAAACGTAACAACATGATGAAAATATCTATCAGAACAGCCAGCCCTGATTTCCTGACATTAAAAGGTCGAAGCGCGTGCTGCTCTTTGGAGCGTCGAGCTCGTCAGACTGTGTCTCCCGTCTCTCAGGTTAGACGTGAAGGACGTCTGAACTCAGGAATAACTTCAGTGAAGGGATCTGCTTTCAGCACGACCTCCACCGGGGGAAATGAACATGTCACTCATCACACGCTCTCACTGCTGATAGGTGACAGAGTTTCTCTTCAGCTCAACCATCCAAACACGACGGGTCTCCTTTCACATCGAATGAGGACAATGTTGATGATGTCTGTTATTCAGATTCTAACATGCAAACATTTGACAAACAAGCACAGAAAACATGGCCGACAGCCTGCAGCCGTTAGCGTGCTGTGAGCTAATGCTAACACCAACATAATAATAGCATGCAACAATTACACTGTGCAGCATCATCAGGAGTTCTTTAACGCCATGACACTCAATGCAAGCGTGCCACATGTCACCTCCACCTAGTCACACACTAAACACGCATGCACCTCTCAGGTCCCATCTACAGACTGTAAATAAAGTTCAAGGAAACGCTCCATGGGAAGTTTGGACGCTTGGGAATTTTGGAAATATTCAAAGTCGGAAATTTTCCATGGGAACTTATGGGAATTAACTGGAAATTTTAATAATAATTTAATCAAACCGTATCATATCCATGCATAAATATAAACTTTTTTTTTTAATTTTATGCAGACATTCATGCAAAATAAGACAATTAATAAAAAACATTTCAACAGATTTAAAATACATGATGTCATCAACCCTGACTTCCCTTTATGTCGCCCACAGGCTCAAACGTTGGGTCGCAGTAAGCAGTGTGCTCGGTGCATGTCAGGAATAACATAGTCAAGTGTGCTTGCATGACATCTGGTTGTTTTAATCAACATCAGGCTAAAACACATTTTCCCCAACTATACTTGAGTTCCCTGTTCAGGGCCAACCTTCCATTTTGTAAATTCCCGATTTATTCCCATAAATTCCCGTTAATTCCAACGGAAAGTTTCCAATGACATCACTGATCTAGCTTGTTGAGGTTTTTTTTGTCCCAGGCTATGAACGTGTTCTTGAATGTCGTGTGTATGTGCAGACGTTCGATGAACTGGAGGATTTTACACGACTTCATTTGTTGCAGCTCGGTCCCATGCAGTACATACGACACACATGGCGTTGCCTTCAGGAGCAATTAGGGGCTTTTGTTTTGCTGCAGGACGCTGAGACATGTGGACAGAAGCTTAAGGAGATGGAAAGCACTAATCTCTTAATGTTAGATCCATCACTCAGGACCCTGAACGCATCACTAACCACACAGACTATCTGCAGCTACGTCCAATCAGAAGACCAGAATTTAGTCTATAAAAAAACCCGACTAGATGTCTCCAAACACGTTAAGAAGAAAACATGTATGGAGCCTTACTGAGAGCACGAGAAGCATGTATGATTTCAACACATGTTCAGCTCATGAACATGTCACATGACATGAATACAAATCAGAGGGAAATAGACAAGCTAATGACCGTGACGGGAGTCTCTACTCCACTGATGGTTCAGAGCGAGCGGAGAGAAGGCAGCCTGCTGTGATGTCAGGCTCCACATGCTCTGGAAATAAATGCGTCCAATCTTTATAACGTCCATCTGTGATCTTTAAATGTGCCGTTAAACCAGCACACAGGAACATTTTCCTCCGTGGGCAGAGTGTGGGGAGGTTTTTTAAGGAGAAGTGAAGGCAAACTTCTTCTTTTTTTTTAAACCACAAAGTGGAGTTTAGACTGGTTTACATTTCTCCATGACTCTGGGAATACTCCATGCTGGTTGTGGCTTTTGAATCAAAAGTATTTAGTATTTTAAGAGTTTAATTTTATTACTGGAAATTGTGGTTTATTTATTTTAATATTCCTCCACACATGAATTATGGTGAAAAACATTTTCCCATTTAAAGCCGTATCCTCCCCACAGCCGAGCTTTACACGCGTAATGAATCCCAGACACACGCTCAGAAACAAGTGGATGAACTCTGTGCCGACCTCTTTCCTTAAATCATGATTCACCCCCGGATGAAAACAAGAGCCGAGTTTGAACCAGCGTGTCGCCCAATGACGTGGCCAATAAGCATCAGAGCTGACGGGCTGGTGATCGTTGGAGTGAGGTCCCGATCGGAGCGGCGCTGAGCTCTCACAAAAGGTTGCTTTGGATTAGAGCGCTGGCCCTGCCTCGCCAATAAGGCTCCTTATTGTGCCATTAATCACAGCAGGCTGGAAGCTGGACACAAGTTAGGCTTTCAGGATACTTTTCATTGTACCAACAAGTATTTAGGAAAGCAGACCGGGCAGGATGGGGCGGGGGGGGGGATGTGTTATTAAAGGTGGCAGAATGGTTTTCTTTGCTTTCTCTCGGGAGGTTTTTGTTGGTACCACTCAGACTGCCTCGACAGGAAGCAGAGCCACACACACACACCTGATCACTTACTGCACTCAGTCTGTTTGGATAAGTAAAACACTGCACACGGACTCAGTGTGACGTCAGCTGAAGGCTCTGTTTGAAGTAAGGAGATATTTCATTAGCTTTCACTGAGGGTCGGATACCAAAAACAATATTAAATGAGGGGCCTGACATATATTAGTCAAAGTATGGGCAATCATGTCTGCAGCTTTTTGAATGCAATTAGGAACAACGACATATTAATGCATAATGTATTTTTAAATGCACAATAGAAACGTTTCATTGCAGCATGACGCGACATAAAAAAAGTCCTGTCTACATTCAAATGACCAGATATGGAAATAAACAGACAGATCTTCGTCCATTCTGTGTTCCATTGTTTGTTTTCTGACTCCACTTGTAGTTTTGTTTTTAAAGTATAAAGAGACATTATGAAGGGCGCCAGCAAAAACTGGACCTCTGTCGCTGCTGATGAGAGCGTTTAGACGGCGGAGACGAGAGCAGGACAAACCCTGAGGTGAGACACAGCTGCGTCTCTGTCACTTAGTCATACATGTTGGCAATCAAACATACAGTGATAGGCTGCATGCATTTTCAGGGTAACATATGTTTAGATGTGTCTGCCATTAAGTGTGCCGACTTTTCGGAGCGTGAAGCCGCCCTGCAGCGTGCCGTGGGTGGACAGCTGTAATTTCAGTGTTGTGAATTGCTGGTTTGACAAAGTCTGGGTGGCGGTCTTTGGGTGGTCACACAGGTCGGTCTTCTTTTCATAACCCTTCATTTGAGAGGTTTGATTTTCTTTAGTTCTGTGATTTGGTGCACAGCAAAGTTACTGTTTATATCACTTATATAACATATCAGGAAACAGAGAAGGACAGAGCCGCAGGACTGAGGCCTCGACATATTCTACTGTAAAACTGTTTCACTTTGTAAGGAATTGATTCCTTATTCATACGATAATGAGAATACTCGAATATAAAAACATTCCCAGGCTCATCCCTGCTCAAGCTTTTTTTGTTTTTTTTGAAGATTCGTTTTTGGACTTTTTGTGCTTTGGATTGGATTCAGACCTGGGCCGCCCGTGTTGAGGACTACAGCCTCCAAGCATGGGACCAGCACACCAACCACAGCGCCCCTGAAGCTGCTCATGTGATGTCCAGTCTGTACAGCTGCACCAGGCAGAGACTTGGAGACGGGTCAACACTGAGATGAGGAGAGTAGAAGAGTTTCACAACAGTCACCTGAAAGGAATCTGGAAATCTTCTGTCCTCACAAAACATGTAGGCAGAACAAAGTGACAGAAATGAAATACAGACGAGTGAGAAGACTCGATCATGTGTAGTGAAGAGGACACGCCTTAAGTTGGACACCACGTTGAAAAAGAGGGAGGTCCAAAACCTGCTGCTGGTGACGCAGTGAGCAGGTGAGTGAAGGGAAGAGGTGGAGAGACACAGATTCTTTCTCAAACAGTCGAAGTGTTTGTCTGTTTCCTGCACCTGTAACATGGTGCACAGCCTTCTGCCCAGAATGAGAAACAAGACACAGATGTGCATGTAGGGAGTCCGCTCAGAGTCTTTGGCGTGCAGGTCTGAATGTTCATGTTCACAGCAGAGCACTGCCTGACACAGCGTTAGGGGAGTCTTTGGATTGGCTGCCAGCCTCCGAGGAGTAATCCTATCAAAACCAACCTTTCACAACTGCGGTGGAAACCATTCTGGGCATGAAACTGAGAGTGTGTCGTATAAACACTCGTCAAATACACTCGAGCTGTTGACTGGAAGTGAGTCTGGAAAAAACGACAGAGACAGTCCTAAATAACAGATCCAGAAACGTCTGAAAGCTGCAGATTGACATTTGATTGTGAAGTTTAAAACAAAGTTAGGATGACCATCCACATGCAACATCACTCCTGCTTTCATTTAAAGCTGATGCACTGCAGGCTGTGTTTACATGCATCTCCTTCAGTGTTTGCACCCGACCTGAGAAGCCTCTGCATGTTTCTAATGAGCTCCACTCTCGAGAGCAGGGGAAGGAGGAGTGACATGTACACTCACTGTAGAGCTGATCAAGATCTGCAGCTTATGAACAGCAAGAGAAGAGAGCGGCTTAATCTGACCTTCTGAAAGTTTGAGCAGTAACGCTGTCAAACACACGGAGCTCTGCTGCTGAGCTGTCGTCCGACTCGTGCATGACTCCTTACTGGATCCGACAGGAGCAGGTACGACGAGCTGCATGTTGCATGTTTGCATAAAGATGGAGATTGTGAGGTTTTGTAGTCTTGTAAATGAAGAGCAGAAACTGGACTGGATCTTCTTTTCTTTCTTTATGGTCCTGAGTGGAAACAGAGTCCACCTTTGACAGAAGAATATCAGAAGAATCTGCAAAAACAACAGCAGCCATCCAGAGTGATCCATCTAAATGGGCTAAAGTCAGAATTGATAACAGCTGATAGTCGTTTCCCGGAGCATGACATCACTGCAGATTAAACAGCCACATCAAATACACTTTAACAGCTACAACGCTGAAAGCTCAGCCATTACGTGTACAGTCCGATCAAAGTGGAGCCATCGCTCTGAAACAGGATGAGGAGGTCCTGATCCAGCTGTTTTACTGGGCCGCAGCGTGGAATCGACTGGACGGCGGGTTAAATGAGAAAGAGCTCCCTCCGAGTGTAAAGTAACAACGACGCATAAACTCAACACCGTCCTATCACACATGAAGCACGGCCGCGGTAAGGCGAGCTGTTCCCTTCGGAGGAGAACCCGACACCGCAGCGCTCAGCTCAGCTCAGCTGTGACAGCCTCGCCGCGACTTACGGCGCTGGCTTCCATTCACGGCCACGGACACGCACCGCATCTTCTGTTACTCTCCAAGAAAAAAAAGAAAATGTCATTGATTAAAAGCAGGCGCATGCATGCGCTGCGACTCTCACGTTTAAAAAATCACATCAAAAACATCACTCGGACGAAATCCAAGAAGAATCTGGTTTGACGACATCTGCAGTTTCTATTCAGACGAGTAGAAGAAGAATTTTAATGCCCACACACACACAACTTTCTTTTATGGTAAAAACTCAAAGGACCCAGCGTCTGATAAGACGGACAGGAACGCCCACTCTGTTTTTAAAAAAACTCACAGTTTCTAATGGATACCATGCAGATACCATTTCTCTTTCCAACACCAATAACAATTTCTATATTAACTGAAAGAATATCTGATATCAGAGCCAGGTTCCTGTTTGTCTACTGTTAACAACCTCCAGAGCAGAGAAATGAAGCGTATATCTGGCCCACACTCAAAGACTTAAATAATCCTAACAGATGTTGAAAACGCCAGAGAGAGAGAGAGAGAGAGAGAGAGAGAGAGAGAGAGAGAGAGAGAGAGCACTCACACGACAACAAGTGCAGTAATGACATATTAAACAGGTTTGTTCCTATAGTGAGAGGAGAGCAGTGCTATGTGTCCAAAAACAGCACACGATGGGAGTCTAACCAAATCCATCTCACCGTGAAGCTTCGCTTTAGAGTACACACACATGAGAATGGAGAAACATCTGGACACAGCGGTGGAGACTGTACGTGACACAACACGAGTTGGACTTGATCCGACCCCGATGACCCCCGAGCTCCACACCAGTGCTTGACTTGTTTGGGCCACTGGTGGACGGCGATCGCTCCCCGCTGACTTAGCAAAGGTGTCATCTTCTTCATTTTTCTGTATTGTCTCGACATCGTGAGCACGATCGTTGTTGCTGTTTCTGCACCTCTCTACTCATCTGCACACGCAGGCCGGCAGCTCTCAGGGCGCTGCTCGCCGAGCGGTCAACATTCAGCACATTATATGACCTTCCACATTCTGATTCATTGCCTGTCCTTTCATTTCTCAGCCTCGGCTACATTTACATCTCTATGAACTATCTGTTGCATCTTCAGGCTCGTTCACCATGTTTCTCTTCGTTTATTATAATCCTCCCCTTTCCTCCTCTCTGCCTGATCATCCTCTGCCTTTCCCCAAGCTCTACTTTCCATCTCTACTGTCTTGTCTCTACAATAAAAACATAAAAAGCCCAGTAAAAGAAAAAAGGGGGATCGCAACTCTGCCAACCCCGACGTCAAAACAACACAAGCTGCCCCCACGTGTCTGCGGCTGATGCTAACTGTTGCTGTGTCTGTGTCTTTTAATAATAATAATAAAATAAAATTCCTGTGGTTTTTCTTCCTTCTTCTTTCAGCTTGCTTTTCATATTGGCTGTCATTAAAGTCACGTCCTCAGGGTCCCCCCTCCCCCCCACAACAGAAGATCAGAGTGTAAATATGGAAAATGTTTAAAGTTGTGACTATTAAAAGACTTCGCACCAACGTCTGACACGGTCATCTTTAGGGCCTGAATAACCTTCAGGGAGTGAAGCTAACGTCACGGCTACAACACGATGATGTTATCTCAGTTAGCTCTGAGCTAACTCTGCAGTGCAGCTTTTTAGTTTAGTATAGATTTAATTGTGGGACAAATAAAGTGTGTATCTGTTTACTGCTGTGTCAGTCGAGGTTCGGGGTCAAGACCTTTCATCTGAGAGTACGGGTTAAAAAAAGAAGACTTCCCACACAGCAGCCGACGCGCTCAGACAAAAGCTCCGGACACAGTCTCTGGTTACTGAGGAAGTCCGGCCAGCTAAAGTCAACAAGACTGACATTACAAATCCCGCTCTGTGCCAACACTCAGCTGCACCGTGTGAGAGCAGGCGGCAGCAGTGCACCTGACACTGATACCTGTTTCAGTACAGCAGTCCTTGACCCCGGGCGCTGGCAAATATTTGTTGCAGGAAAACTTGAGACACCGTCTAAAGTTTTTTTTTTGGTACCGCAACATTACTCTGTTTCTTTCTCGAGCTGCAGCTTTATGTTCAGATCCAGTAAAATCCATCACAAAAAGATCACGACTCATTTTGAGACCCGTGGTAACGTCGAGATAAACTCCTGCGTGTTTGTAGGCAACATTTAGCATCTAGTTTGTGAAGACAGGACGGCCATCTTGTGCAGGAAGTGGCTACAAGCCTGCAACCAGTCACCATCATGACACCAGCTCTGAAACACTCATCAGTTATCATGTAATCATTTTTCACAACTGTTTGTGGAGAAATAATTGTGACTAAGGATCGAAATAATGGTGTTTTAGAAGTTTAGTATTTTGGACTTTCAATCTACTCAAATCTTTCTGAACTTCCGTTTGGATAAAAATTGAATTTAAGTGACCCCTGACCTTAAAGGAGCAGTATGTAACTCTGACACCTAGTGTTTGAAATGGGTACTACAGTCCAAAACATCTCAGGAGGAGGGGGGGGGGTCACACAGGTCACCATGTGGTGGACGCTGTAGCTTCAGTGTTTAGACACCGGCTGTCTGATTCAACAACAACATTCAAACGTGTCGTCGCTCTGAAGAAGCCTCACAGTTCTTTGACCGTCCACGATGAGACGTCTGGCAGTGATACTGTCAGATAATGAAGCTTGAAACGATCCAGGGTCGAAGGAATGGGAAACAAACGCATCGCACAGAAAAAGAACATGAAACATGACGTGCGTCCTCCTGCAGGTCAGAGGCAAGAATTCAGCTCTGGAAAGATAAAACTTGTTGAACTTTCAGCCAAAGCGGGGAGGACTCTGGCTCGTAAACACCCGGCTGTCAGTCACACAGGGAGGTCAAAATATAGGCTGAGAATGCACTACTCATAGAGGTTATATATAACTCCTGCAGTTCGATATCTGATCCGCAGCTCATGAACGCACAGCTTGAGGAGTGCGCGCTGGCATGCACGGCTGAACCGAGGACGACGGCGCAGGCGTCTCGGACAGCACATGCAGAGTGGCAGTGAGTCATGGCAGCGGCTGGTCAGCAGCACAGGAGCAGCGATGTCTCACACAGACAAAGACAGAGCTGCAGCGCCTCGCTCTTCCTGTTGCTGATTGGCCGGGGGGGGGGGGGGTCAGGCGAGAGAAATAAATGTTGATATAGCAGCACAGCTCTCTCATTGTAAGGCCTGGTGGGGTGAGATCAGCCCAGCCCAGCACGGACCGTCCTGCCCCCCCAACGCGTCACACAGAATAGGAACTTTCACGAAGGGGCAGAATGGAGAGCAGAGCTGTGTGTGTGTGTGTGTGTGTGTGTGTGTGTGTGGGGCAGAGAAATGAGAGGAAGTAAACACAGTCAGAGGCTTACATTGCTGCTTTTGTTTACCACAGCAGAGAATCAGCCAGTGGCTCCCAGAGGGAAAGCTCCTGACAAAGCTTCTGATTGTTTCACATTCTGGAGAATCAGAGAGAAAGTTTGCACTCGAGAGCAGCGACTGATGTCAGCGAGCGGCTGCGACTTGGTCTCAGTGAGTAAACCGAGGCCTCAGCACTTTCTTTTTCCTCTCCGAGTGGAGCTGGTGGGTGGAGGGTGTGGTAAGCAGAGATGAGTGGAAAACAAAGCCAACATTTAAGTATGTAACCCCCCCCTCACTTGGCCTTTGTTTGTAATGAAACAAATGGTGGAACATATTTATAGTCAGAGAAATAAACACCCTGGAAAGTGGGTTCAATTATTCACCAGAGACGTGCAAAGTGAAGAAGAAAGTGCACGCTTCCCTGCAGCAGTCGAGGGTCAGGGGGGGAGTTGGGAGCACTGACCCCGTGCCATGAGAGGAGCAGGAATGTGTGAGCTTTTTTTCATCTGATACACCAGAATAGAACAGACGTGATCCCCAGACAACAGTCAGACAGAGCTGCTGTTTTCTTACCGTCCCGCTTGAGTTCTATACAAGAATTTGGAACTTTGGATCTTGGCTTCAGTGTGTGACGACTGATGGACAGTCACAGAGTCTACCTGTTGACAGAAACAGTTCATGGAGGATAGGAATGAAAATGTGGCACATCGTGCGGCTGACTGTCTCATAAACTTAAAGAAGTGAAGTTCAGCAAGCTGCAAAGTCACAACAAATGAAAAGTGCTGCACTCAGAGACGCCCCCCCCCCCCCCCCCCCCCCCCCCCCCCCCCGTGTCTGGAAAATCCATTACTGGGTGGGATGCACCACGAAGCGTCACTCACTTCTCACTTTGAGTCAGCGCTCTGTTTTACAGGAGCTCTTAAACACAGAGTGCCTGCGAGGAGGAAATTAAAATCAGGAGAGCGCAGTTTCACCCTCCGGGTCACAAACACACACAATCACAGTGATTGGGCTCGTCGTGTGCCCTGCAGGGCTGAAAGCACAGGCTGACGTGATGATGAGGAGCATATTGTTACAGCGTCTCACTCAGCTGTCGCCTGCAGAAGGACTCTGAATTGATTCTGTGATTCTTTACATTCCTGCAGGCTCACGTGATCCGCTTTCAGAGATCACTCATGGCAGAGAGCGTGCCAGCAGAGACACCAGGGAGCGCCTGAAGTCCCCGAGAGAACATCATCCTGTGCCCACAACATCTTCTCCTCAGTTACACATCATAACTACAGTTAGTAACGTCACATTGTTCATCATGGGAGACAAATATTCCCCAGTTATCACCAGCACAAACTTAAACACAAGTTACTGGTAGACGTAAAAGATGATTCACAAACACTGCTTTCCAGCTCCTCTCGTCTGGACGGAGGCTCCTCACAAAGTGGTACAAAAACACCTTTGTTCCTGCTGCTATGACGGTGCTGAACAAGCTGTAGTGGTGGCACATACACCGGATTTATTTATTTATTTATCTATTTATCTATTCATTTATTTATTTATCTATTCATCTATTTATTTATTTATCTACTCATTTATTTATCTATTTATTTTATTTTTCTAATTTTTTATTTTTTTTATTATGGCCAAAAAACAGACTGGCACCCTGACTGGAGACTTGTTGTGTATTATCCATGGACGTCTCTCCCAGCTTTGCCCCGACAGGTGGAAGCTTTAGTGCTTCTATTACTTCTTTATTACTTTTTAATCTTTTAATGTTGTAATATTGTTTCAGGTTTTTATGTTTTCGTAGATCTTCTCTCTTTTGTGTTGTTTTCTTTGTTTTACTGGTCCTGTCATCTATTGTCACGATGTCTTGCAAAGGACTCTACCTGCGGGTACAAATAAAGTAACCTGAAGCTTAGACAGCCTTAAGTCCCGCTCCATGTGCGGAGGCTGTGGTCCTCCATGCGGACGGCCTGGGTTCGAATCCAACCTGTCTCTCTCTCTCTCTCTCTCTCTCTCTCTCTCTCTCTCTCTCTCTCTCTCTCTCTCTCTCTCTCTCTCTCTCTCTCTCTCCTATCTCTAAATAACAGCATAAAAAGTCCACTCCAAAAAGTGCACTAAATTAAAATAACACTTTCTAGAACTTCCTCACTTTTTCCACATCATCAGAATAAAGAATAAAAAAGTGGTGTGATTCTTCGGAGAGGTTAAAGTTGGTCTCTATTCAAAGCTTGTTGGCATGTGACGAGCTCATGGTTCCCTGCCAAAAATAAACAGCCTAAAATAGGAGTAATGGAAGTATCAAAGCCCTTAAAGGAGTCTTTAAAGGATATGAAAACCGCTCAAGACTCCAAAGTCACTTCTTCAGACATCACTGAACAACTTTAATGAAGTCACATCATGAGAGAGTGAAGAGTTTGAAGAACACCTCCAGCTGGCTGCTGGACTGCTATCCGTCATCCAGCCATTACAAGGGCATTATGTCGCGGGTTTCACTTCAACGTATTTCATTATGTAGATGTAGAGAGCTGTTGATGCTCACATCCTATAAGCAACATGTCACATTTGGACACATGGAGGAAAGGTGGGCGCGTGCAGGCTGCTATGTCATCACGTTACGCGAGAAAAGACCCGACAGCAGCGCAATCCAAACAATCAATCTGTCTCTTACCTGTTGAAGCTCTTCTCAGGTGACTTTCCGGAGCTTGAGCTGTAACCTGTCGCACAGCAGGGACAGCACACACTCAGAGAGAGAGAGAGAGAGAAATCACCGCAACTCAGCTTCAGCTCGGAGCAGCTCCAACGCAAACTTTCCAGCCGGACTTTTTTTCACCCTTAAACTCCGCTTCTGTTCTGCGAAACTAAAAGTTTCTGATGTCGCTCTCTTTGCCAAAAAAGTCCGACCTCTCTCCTCTGACAACTTCCAGTGCCCGCTGTGAGTGTTTGATGATGAATCGGCAGAGTTTGCTGGTTGGTCAAGGAGGAAATGATGTTTTAGGAAGAACTGAAGGGGGGGGGGGGCCTGTCACTGACTCCGACAGGCGCGTCACAGCCCGGATCTGTACGAGAGAATCACAGAGAGCCCGGAGAAACTGAAACCACAATGATTTATGCAGATAAATCTGAGCAGTCCAACTTAGTTATTCATCTGGCAGTTATTAAAAGTAGGCTTGACAGCTGACCACAGAGCCGCTCTAATAATATTATGACTATTAGAAAACAGAAATGGAAACAGTGAGTTGCAATGAATCTTTTTTTTTTTTCCGTAAAGAAGGAGACAGCTTTAAACACAGAATGTAATAATGAGCTTAGTCCTTCCCCTAATGAGTCTGATCTAAAAGGTCTGTATTCTTTAATGGCACAATGTTCAAGTGTACATTTGTCTTAATGATAAACATGCGCATGCGCGGTGTTCACTGCCGTGCCGGCAGCCTTTCTGTCCACCATGAACAGATTAGAGAGAACAAAGAAGAAAGTTTGAAAGAAGAAAAACGCTGTTGTCAAGTTAACTTTTTCTGAAAGGTTTTGGACAAAGCAATGCACACTGGGAATTAATAAAAATATATTGTCTGTAATAAGTTAGTTTTAATGTGATAAGAATGTGGCACAAGAGACAGCAAATACTGTGTACTTACAGTCTGAGACTTCCAACCATCAAAGGAAGAACATGCATCATTTTACACAGAAACACAGAAGAAATCAAGTCCATCCTGTCAATATTTCTCTGAGTTTGTCTCCAGTGAGGGAGAAGCTCGAGTCCCGCTGGCTGTGTTGTTGTCAGAGCTGTGTTTACATGGCCTTGCATGTAAAACTTATTTGGATATCAGGAAAGTGTCTATAGACCACGGTCATTCCATGTTAACTTATGTGCAATACGAAGCTAACTTAAGAGCGCTAACATTAGCCTGTTAACACAACAATGCAGTACACAAGCAACCGTCACAAGCAAAGCACCATTTTTCTTGCAGTTAATGGTGTTTAATTATGGTGCGTTCTCTTTGATAACTGCTTCGGTTGACCCCGAGTGTAGAGGGGTTGGAGGCGTGTCTCGGGGGGGGGGGGGGGGGGGGGGCTTCAGTACGGAGGTTTGTTTTGGTTTCATGCTGGAGCTCAAAAGCCCCATCTACTGGATTAAAAAAAAGTTGCACCTTCTTCCTTCAGACCT
>NC_136696.1:2490719-2584441 GCF_947650265.1 Symphodus melops | reverse complement strand
ATGATGCAATTGGTCCTTTAAAGACACCTCACCCCCGAATTGATCCCACCGCTTCGTCAAACCACAGTTTGATGTATGAATCAATTCAATTCAAATTCAATTTAAAAAAAACACTTTATTTTCAATTCAAATGGGATTAGTTACATCTGAAGGTCACTTTACACAGCAGCCTCTGCCAATCAGAAGACTGGGAAAAGTGATTTATATTATATATTATTTTCTTTTGCATTAATATTTAATGACACAAAAAAAGGATTTATGCTCAAAGTCAGTTTACAGTAAGTAAAGAAAGGCAAACTCCTGCACAGTCTGGCTTATAAAGTTGGTGCCATAATATAAGACTGTGAGCATTATTTTCTGAACCCGTCAATGTGCAAATATTTATTTTATTTTTTTATTGAATATACTTTAATAATCTCTGAGGGGGGAATTGTGTTGTTTTGCACTCTGTTGTTGTAGAGACAGTCACACACACAGGTCTGAATCACACACATGCACAAGCAGGACCTGTGGACATGCATCAATGGAGAGACGGCCTGCCCACACTGGAAGCAACCCCTTCGGTGGCGGTTCGTGCCTTGCTCGAGGGCACCTCACCAGTGCTCGTGAAGTGTTCTGGCACCTCTCCCAGCTACCAGACCAACTTCCATGTTTTGGTCCGCATCAGACTGAGCTACTGCCGCCCCAATTTACAATTTACAATGAAAAAAATAAAATAATTTATAGTTCTATGTAAAGAAAACTTCGGGCAGCCTTCACAAGAAACATGGAATTGTAGTTGGAACAAAATAATAGTTGGTTTTAACATTAGTCCCACCTCTTACCAGGTAAATAGCCAATCACAGTTTAGGCTTTTTGGGGTAACACTTAAAGCAGCCAATCACGTGTCAAGCGAGGCCCTGGCCACTCCTCTGGAAACATCACTGATCCTGATGAATGTTCACAGGTCTCTATCAAGCAGCAACCTCAGGCGATAAACAATCAAGCTAGTGTAAAATACCCCCCCCAAAAAAGCTGCAGTTCTCAAAGTGTCCACCGGAGGCCGTGTGCAGAAACCCTGGAGGACACATCCATTTAAAAAGACAATTATTAAAGCAGAAATAAGAAGTCTACTGCCTCGTAAATAAGAAAAAAAAAAACATTTGGGTCCTATTAGCCAATATCTTAATCGGCTGAAACAGATGGCAATTTTTTTTCTGCCATCTGTTTCTGATTTGATGAAGAATTAAATGTGAAAATCAGGGGAGGGGGGTAGTCCTATTTTCATAAGTACAGGGCGCCAGGCTTTAAAAAAAAGGTCTTATTTAAAGTTGGAACATGGCTGTTATTGGGGATTGATTGGCTTTTGAAGCTGAAATCAAGTGGACAAGATGACTCCCACCATGTACGGGTATGCTGGTTTCCTCCTCAGGACTTATGGTGTGAAGGACCATCCTGAGAAACTGAGAGATAAAAGAGCAGCTGGTCCCAGCAGCCATCCGTGAGATAAACAGGAAACAATGCTGCAGCTTCAGTTTCATTTTTAGTAAATAAGGCTGCTTGTTCAATCCACTGACCCTCAGAACATCCTCCTCTGTGGTTGACTTATTTATAAAGAGCTCAGACGGAGACCTGAACCCGTCATCCTGTGTGCTTCTCCCCGTTGCTGTGATTGAGGGCAACATCTGAGGAGAAAGCAGATGTGATGTGTTTAAACTGTGTGCGATGATCGAACACTGATCAGGTCAACCTCTGCGTCGTTTATATAAGTCCAGAGTGAAGGTTAGTCCAGGTTAGTGAAGGTTAGAGCTTTGTTTGTGGAGTCCATTACAAACCGTGCACATTGAATATGAAGTTACAGGTATCAGAAGTTTTGCTTATCTTAGAGAGATAATCAAAACGTTGAGCCAGCTCGCCTACGTACGGTAAAACATCTGTTGGCCTAACATAACCTGTGCACTCGCTTCTGAAACAATTTATCTTCTCTCTCTCTAACCCCCCCCCCCCCATCCCATCATCATCATTATTAGTAATAACGTGAAAAAGTTGCCTCCTGCTTTGGGAGCCATTTCTGTACAGACCAGAATACGTAGGTGATCATTTTAACTTTTAATAGGATATTGTATAAATGGCTGCACTCTTCAACTGTTGTTTTCTGCGGCTGGCTGCACTAAACAGGATTTACTCCATATCCCTGGTGTGCTTTTTCCAATTCTCCAAGGTAGCAATTGTCCTTTCCATGCAGAGGATTTAGTTCTAATGCGTTTTCCTAATTGCTTCTTTCGCTCTGCAAAGGGATTTAATCTGCGAGTGTGGAATAAACTCAGATTCGCTGTAGCCTCCAAACATTCCCAGCCTGGGTGTGGTCGGGAATTTTATGAGTCAGCGAGGACAATTCTGAGTTATGCATTCCTCACTTCCTATGGTGGTACTCTGTGGGGGGGGGTCACGTGGCAGTGTGGTTCATACTGCTGTCACAAACATCTGCCCTCGCTGATGATTTGATATGACCGCTAAATTACATCACAGCAGGGTCGCTAATGTGAGCGTAATTCATCCCCTTCCTCTCGGCAGCAGGATGATGCACTGCGATGGAGGGCGGCCCAGGTGGAGCGTGCTGGGTTAATGACTTAATATCCAGCGTGGGACGCACCTGGAGGAGAGCCAGACCTGCACTAATTACACAAGCTGCTCGCCCCGTGATAATCAGCGACGCCGGTCCTGCATCTCTCTCGCTCACCAAGAACACGACTGCAGATATGTCTTCAGGCGTTCTCAGGCCTAAAGGCAGAACTCACACCGTTACAGACAGTATGCATCATTAATGTTAATGTTATTATTATTTTATTTACTTTAATTCATTTCCTATACACCAGCACAGCTTACTACTTGACCTTTATATTTACTTTAGTTCATCTTCGTGAATGTTTTGCCGATTTTGATTTTCTTGCTTGTTATTTTTCTTTATTTGCCGTTGCTTTAATTGTCATGTCTTCGTGCACATTTTCATGCTGTACTTGTCCACTTTATTAGAATTTTTCACCAACCGTGTACACCTGCATTATCGTGATCACATTTAAAGTGCACACTCACATATCCAGGGTTGCTGAGGTTGGATCTTTAGACAGCAGGGACGGCTTGTGTTTGATCGCGGAGCCTCGTTGTTTGATTACGAGTGACAGATTTTATACTCAGCAGCTGCAAGTTTAACGGCCACTTTTCTCAAAAACATCTTGTTGTTGCCGTGAAAGCTTGTGTGGCCTCAGTGTGAGGCCTTTTCTGTATCGTTCTGTATGATTTAATGAACTCCAAGGACGGTGTGTTACTCTCTTTCTATTGGAGGAACAATGTCTGGCATTAAACGTTGATATGCATAAAAGAGTGCGTCTTTATAAATCTCCATCTCACAGGTGTGAGCGTGTTTTTGTCATTACACATTTCCATCTTTGTTGTTTTGTCTTCATTCATTCCTCTGTACTTGCAGCACTCAGAATCGTTCTTGGTCTCTTTTTTTTGAAGGTCTTGGAATTGGAATTAATTAAGTCTTGTTTTGGTCTGAGGCTGAACGAACTCACAAATTTCAATTAAGCTCAATCCTCAAAAACACTTTTAAAAAAAACCCCAAAACAAACAACTTCAAAAATCTTAGTTGAATTTTTATCCCCCAGGTTACGTCCACAAAGTTCACAGACTCGCCCCATTACACGCAAGATAATTGTTCATTGATATTTTTGGTCTATCCTGCCTTCGTCTTGGTCTCGGTCTTGGTCTGTCCTGGCTTGGTCTTGGTCTTGGTCTGCCCTGCCTTGGTCTTGGTCTGCCTTGGTCTTGGTCTTGGTCTGCCCTGCCTTGGTCTTGGTCTTGGTCTGCCTTGGTCTTGGTCTTGGTCTTGGTCTTGGTCTGCCCTGCCTTGGTCTGCCCTGCCTTAATTGGTCTTGTCTTGGTCTTGGTCTTGGTCTGGTCTGCCCTGCCTTGGTCTTGGTCTTGGTCTTGGTCTTGGTCTGGTCTGCCTTGGTCTGCCCTGCTTTAATTTGTCTTGTCTTGGTCTTGGTCTGCCCTGCCTTAATTGGTCTTGTCTTGGTCTTGGTCTGCCCTGCCTTGGTCTTGTCTTGGTCTGCCCTGCCTTGGTCTTGGTCTTGGTCTGCCCTGCCTTGGCCATGGCCTTGGTCTTGGTCTTGGTCTTGGTCTTGGTCTTGGTCTGCCCTGCCCTGCCTTGGTCTTGGTCTGCCCTGCCTTGGTCTTGTCTGGGTCTCGGTCTCGGATCACTGATTTGTTTCTTACTGAAGTAAATCTTTATCTGACAGGGACTTAATTCCACAGATTCACCTTAATGGTCTTAATCAGTGCGAATTAAGTGCAGCGCATCGATTCCGAGTGTGTCTTTGTCCTATCAGGTTGTGTTTGTTGTTGTAGCTGCTGTGTCCTCCGTGTGGCCTGGAGGCAGGAAGCAGGTTCCCATCATGGAGGGAGCACAGACCTTCTGTCTCTCACGTCCTAATGCTCGATGATTAGTCTCCTGTCTCATTAAGGGACGCAAAGTCAACCCTCCAGAGACAACGGCCAAACAGCCCGATCATCATTCTCCGCTTCATTATTCCACCTTTAATCATTGATATGTCCGGAGACACTGTTCTAAAAACACATGAGGTCATTGACTTCCTGATCCTCTCTACCACGAGCATGGCGACGTGACCACCTATAGGGTGACCCGGTTTAGTTAAATACTTATAGTCTAAGTCGACTGCCGTTCACCTCGTCATTTTTCCTCCAAATAATTCATGGTTCAAAGCCTGTCTTGGTATAAAAGTCATATAATTCAGCGCGGCTGTGGATCAGTGGAAGAGTCGTCATCTATCAACCGGGAGTTCGGGGGTCGATCCCCAGCTCTGAAGTGTCCTCGGGCAAGGCACTTCACCCGAAGTTTTTCCTTTAGCTTCGTACGCGGCATCTTACTTTACTCCGCCGCCTCTTCCATCAGGGTCTGAATGTGAAGGTGTGACTTGAGTTTGAGTTGTCAGAAGACTAGAAAAGAAAAAGCTCAAGCTCAACGAACATGAAGGAATCACTCCCAAAGTATTGATCGATATTCAAGTTGTCTTCAGGAGCTGTAACAAAAAAATGTACGAAAATTGTTGCACTATCCCTTTAAGTGTCGGACAGTATTCTTAACACTGTTTCCATTTCAGTGTCGTTTTATAGGACAAAGTCAAAGATTTAAGTCAGAGAGAAAAGTGTGTTATTAATTATTCACCGAGCCGTCAGCTACTGTTACACCTCTGCTGTCTGAACCGATGCCCTTCAAACAACACACCTGTTTCTGCAGCTCAGCATCTCTCTCTCACACACACACACACACACACACACACACACACAGCAGAGCTGAACAACAAAGGAGCTGTCGGCCGTCACCCATCGCTGCAGGGTGGCGTGCAAGTCGATGACTCCGTAGCGCTGCAGATTTCCAGCAGATACTGATTGGAGCCGGACAAAGGATCACGGCTGGGCACAGATCTCCAACACAATGTGAGGTAATGAGCTTCCCAACGGGATTACTGTCAGAGAAGGGAATCCAGCGGGGAATAGCACCAGAGACTCCACTCTCCCATCGAGCTGTGCGGCCCTCTCACAAAGAAATACAAAATGTCTCTCTCTGCGTCCGCTCCGTCAGAGCTGCCCTCTCTGGAAGCGTCCAGTACACCAACGGCCCAACGTTTTCCCCTCAGTGCTTTAACCTTCACACTAGCTGTTGATTGCAGGGTGGAAAAAGGGCTTCGGTTTATGGTGCAAATCTCAACAGGGACCTCTCCATGGCAGCTCATATAATATCCCAAATAGCTTTGCTCGTATTAGATTACATGCTGCATTTTTCTGCTTTTACCATCCAGCAGTTAGCGAACAACGAGACTCTCTATACTCACAGTTGACACTCCCTCTGTGGGAAGCTACTTTAAAAGCTATTACTGTGATACACATCATTCATCCTGGTCACAAATGAGTCCTGAGGTAAGAGAAAAATTACGGCCTTTTATGAGCCTCTGGGCTTCAAAACACGTGTAAGAGACATTTACCAAACCAATGTTTTTCAAACAGCCGGTAAAGACAGATTTGCGAGAACGTTTCCCTCAATCCAACGTGATCTACGACTCAGCTCACCGTGAGTTTCGACCTCGTTTATTTGGCAGCAGGAACAAGGCAGCCACTAGGTCACCGAATGAGAGGTCAAGACTTGGACTCCAACGTGGCAAACTGCTGCTCCTGGTCTCCGTCAGCCATCAGCTAGCGTGTTTGGTTTTCATCGTCGCTGCAGCCGTCTGCTTTGGAGATCAAACACCAGAATAAAGCATGTGACCGTGACGCTGGCGGCGAGAAATATGCAAGATACAGTCCGTGTGAAGAAGATAATATATGACCGGGTGTGATTATCGCCGACTTCGTTTTGGATGCTAAGTGCGAACAAACTCTCTCAAACACCTTTTCCCTGTGAGCTGTTTGTTTGTGTTCATCAATACATCACACTCTGTCTGAAAGTGCATTTCTGTACTGCTGTTTTGGTAAGACAAGTTATTGATTAGTGTTTTTGGGAAAACAGCCTTCACACTTGAGTTTTGTTTTTGGACTCCACGTTCTGTGTGACAAGAATCTCTTCACGCAGCTTGAAACTTTGAGTAGAATAAAAACTACTAACCTGTTGTAAACACCTTTACAAGCTGCACTTCAGTTCATTTAGTTCTGACATTCTCGATGGTAAATAACATGCAGACTCAATCTGAGGCTGAGAGCTGTTTGATTATCAGCTGTTTCCCTGGAGAGAAACTCCGGAGGAGCTCTAAGCCTCCGTTAAACACGAGCAGGAGCGACGCAGTGTCGGTTTGTTTAATGATAATCTTCTGCAGGTTTGCACAAAGTTGTAAGACACAACGCTGCACACTGCAATGACAGACTATAGAGACCTCAGAGAACGCTTGTTTTGCAGTTTTCTGACCTGCTGACAGAGACGGGGCTTCTCTGTTCGGCTTATTACTGAGGTGATCCGGGGGGGGGGGGGGGGGGGGGGGGGGGGGTCTGTGTCACTGAAACACTGCAGTGAGATCGACCGGCTGTGAGCGAGACTACATAGAGGGAGAGGCAGCACCAGGTATCTATTGCTCAACAAATTGCTCGGTCTGCAAAGAGAGAGAATTTGGTGTAAGTGACAAAGACATCTGTGTAGTTCTGACGGTGCGATCATGAAAAGAAATTTCGGCTGCTCTGAAATCTCACACTCCGGTTTCTCTCAAAACCTCACAGAGACTTTTAGTGTTCAAGCTTTCTGATGAATAAGACACAGAACTCGGGGGATACGAGAGCTAGCATTTCTTTGATTTCCTTGTTTTCTTCTATATGGCTTTGGTCGTAAAAGCAGGGTTCGACAGAAGCCTCCATCATTGACAAATGAAGCTAACAGTGCATAAAAGTGCACTGGTTGTTGGCCACTAGGAATCCTCGTTAAGAGTCTTGTTAATACAGTATGTCCACTTGGTGGTGCAGTGGTTAGCGCTGTTGCCTTGTTTTGCTCCCAGTGCACGTGTTGCATGGTTGGGTTCTCTGCAGATTCTCCAGCTTCCTCCCACAGTCTAAACACAGGCTCTTCAGGTTAATTGGTGACTCTGAAATTGCCAGCAGGTGTGACAGCTGGGAGCAGCTCCATCCTTCCCCAACAAAAACCCTGAACAGACAGAGTGGCATCGATAATGGATGGATTGACGAATGGACAGCCTGCAGGTTGGCACTGTGCACGCAGCAGAGTCAGGTGGCCTGATTCAGGTAGTTTTACATTTCTGACAGGGGGGGCTAAATAAAACAGTGTTCGCTGATCGTGCCTTTGTGTCACATAATAAGTTGCATCACACAGCACTGGACCCTTCATCTCCTTTTACTACTTTGCTTTGCACATCTTGGTTTCCCCCGTGCAGACAGGTACAAACACGCACTGCTTTTCTATTGAAGGTGGACGAATGGAAGTGCGGTGCTTTTATTATTGTAGAGCTACTGACTCAAGTCACAACACTCAAAGACTCGTTGATAAATGTCGAGACGTTTTTTGACACAAGTAGCACAACATCTCAATCATAGATAGCTAATGCGGCTACCTAAGGCAGCTAATGGACTGAGTGAGAGAAGTGAAAGACAAAGATTTCCTGTTAAACACGAGCAGCGTTTCCTCTTCCATGTGTCCCCGAGCAGCAGGAAGGAAATGATAAACTTGGCTTTGGGTTAAAATAGTGCATCATGTCCGGCTGCTTTCACTCTTGAGCTGCACTCAAACCGGAAACGATGGAGTCCTGCTGATTTCTGTCTTACAGTATAGGCCACACTGTAAGACCAACAATGAGCTCCCTGCTTCCAAGCCTGAACACCACCGTCTGAGGGAACTACCAGGAAACCTGATCTCTGTCATGGCGCGCTCCATTAAACGGGGTGCGTGGGTGACCACTGAGACTTTTTATGGTGTGAAAGCTTGCACATAATAGTTACTATGGGAACTGGGAACCTGTGCTTATTCCAGGGGAGGCCGTAATTAAGGGCAAAGAAAGGGCAACAAACGAACAGAAGAAGTGAGCGGTTCGCGTCCGCGCTCATGTGTTAGAAACAATCACGGCACGAGGTCAGGCCGTAGGGCGAACCTGGCGTTCCCCTCTCTGCGGGGCTAATTAGGAGTCATGACAGATTGTTGAGTTTACACTCCACTGTTCATTTAGTGTGTTCACATGACTCATCTCATCATCTCTGCCCTGCCGTCTCTCTAAAAATTTCTGGGCTTAATCTCACCGCGGGGAGAGTCGGGAGTGACAGGAGAACGTGTGCACATCGAGCATCTGAGCTGGAGGGGGAAACATCTGTCTGCAGCTGGAATAAGGGCAGTAAAACATTTGGAAATGTGGCAGAGCCAGCTAATTATTTGAAAAAAAACAAAAACAACTTTTTTTTTCGAGACGTGCCCAGACACAAAAATGTGAATTAAAATGTGCTCTCAGGACAAATTTTAACCGTCCAGATAATTAGCGACAAACCCAACTTACATCTGTTTGTGCTGCTAATTGAGTGATAATGCAAACTCCACACACAAGGCTCCCCTTATGGCGGATATTTAAAACAGTCTCTCTCTCTCTCTTTCGCTCGTCCCTCAGGCCTCCAATGAAGAGTGTCTGAATTTGCTTGATAAGGAGAAAATGAGGCCCAGCCGTTTGAGCACAGGGCTGTACCTTGGCCGCCGCGCTCCACTAATCACGCAGTGTAAACATACAGTAGTGTGTATGTAAGCTGTAATCAATCTGTTTGCACGGCCCGAGGATGGCAGCCTGCGTCCTCCTCCTCTTGGATGCAGATGGCACGGCCTGATAGGAAGCCGTCAGAGCTGAAGCCCCCCCCCCCCCCCCCCCCCCCCCCCCCCCCCCGAGCCTCGGATGTTTAGATTTAGGTCTCGCATGGCCGAAAGACTCCATAAAGCTCCTCAGTTAAAAAAAAAGAAGCGATGTCCCGATACTCTCAGAGAAGAACTCTGTATGAGACACACTTCAAACACAACCTGTCAGGTTCTTGATTTAAGAAGAAAAATAAAAGCCAATTCGACAGAGCAAAGACGTCGGTTTTCATTTAAAGGGAATCCCTCAGCAAAGACTGGCACGGGTATTAAAATAACAAAAAGAGTGGAAGGCAAGGCTTGCAGAGGAAGCGTGCGACAGGTGAAAAAAATCTTGAATTTGTGGCTCCAAGTTGTAAAATATTTAAAAAAAAGAGCGGCAGAGTGCAAGAGGCGACGTTAGAACATCCTGTCAAAACACGAAGAATACATAACGCCCGTCACTTCCAGTTTGGATTCTTCTGGAGCGGCGCAGAGACCGAGCGCCGGCCGCAGTGCATGGCGTGCGGTCAGTCATGAATAAAATGGCCTCCTGTGTAGACTGGTTGTGACGTTAAATGGTGGCTGAGGTGATACTTGGAGGGAAAAATATTTTCTTTGCTGGAACTCGTTGTGAAAAGTTTGGAAGCTACTCGATTATGCTCAAAACAAGACCACGTGGACTTCGTCATCAGATCATTAAAGTCAGATGAGCACAGTCGTATATCCTCGATGATGATGAAAGGTCCAGGTTTGCATATGCCAGAAAATAGTCCCTCTATTAAGGCTCTAGACAGGCTCCTATTATGAGAGCAGCATGAAAGCATTGTGATGGTTGGACTACATCATGTGTTTCCAGGAAACGCACTGCAGTACAAGGTGAAGAGGTATTGATTCAACGAGAGCAGATCTGGGAGTTAGCATGGATCCACTGAAATCTAATGATGTTTAATGAGAGCAGCTCAGAGAGGAAGGAAAGAACCTTCAGCTTTAGGTCCCGAGGTCCAGCCCGGTGTGAACGCCACGGATGAACCGTCGCTCTGCTTTACGCATCATCTCGCCACTAATCAGCCCTGCCGTGTTCATGTGGTTCAGAAAAGGCCGTGAAGCCGCTTCCAGTCTGCGTCAGAAACCAAAATAACAATAACAATAATAATCAGGACCTGTTGTGCTCTGCTGTTGCAAATGTTCTTAAATGTTTTTGAGTTGCACAACAACTCATAATTGAGGAAAAATGGGAAAAACCCCAACGTGTCGTTGAGGTCAGTGAAGAGAGTCGTTTGAAACAGACTGGTGGCTGTTTCCACGGAGTGAAAGTCAAAGAGTTCTCTGCTGTTTCATAACGTCTGACAAATGTCACAGGACGAAAACACACACAGGACGAAAACACAGATGTTTAACCCCAAAAACATGCAATCAAAAATAACCTTTCTAAGGGCGAGTCAGAGCGGGGTTTGTTTGTCCTCTCATTCAGCTTCTCACACAGCTATGTGTTAACCGCCGCGCTGGTCGTGTTATCAGTGGGGGACTCTGGGGTCTGTTGGGGCCCTATAGGCAGATGGAGGCCCCTCCCAACCAGCGTTCATTACCAACATGTCTGCCTGTGTTTCCTCCTGTTTCTTTTTCCTCTCCTCTTCATCCTTTCTGTGACGACTTTCATAACGGCGGCCGGTGTGGGATCAAACTAAAATATTCTGAAATGCTGCACATTTATGGTTTACCATCCAAACTCCTCAATAAACTGCAATACATCCAGAACTCAGCCGCACGCCTGCTCACCCACACCCGCTCCAGAGACCACATCACCCCCGTCCTCCGTGACCTGCACTGGCTCCCCATCACTCACCGCATACAGTTTAAAATCATCCTCCTCACACACAAAGCACTTAATAACCTGGCTCCACCCTGACCTCACTGACCTGCTTCATCACCACACCCCCTCCCGTGACCTCCGCTCATCTAAAGGAAACATCCTCTCCCCACCTACACGACCAAGCACCGAACCTGGGGAGACAGAGCCTTCTCCATCGCTGCCCCCTCCCTCTGGAACTCACTCCCCAAACCCATCCGTTCCTGCACACACCTCCCAACTTTCAAATCCATGCTCAAAACTCACCTCTATAAACTAGCTTTTAATACTTAACTTCTTCTCTTTCTGTTTCTCTTTGTCTTTTAATGTTTGTTTTTTTTACTGTTTTTAACTGTATACTGTGATTTTTACATGTAAAGTGCCTTTGAGCCCTTGTAAAAGCGCTTACAAATAAAATGTATTATTATTATTATTATTATTATTATTATTATTTAAAAAGCAATTGCAAAGACACAAACGTGCTGTAAAAACACAAACGCTTTGCAAACGCCGCAAAAATGCATTAAACACGCTGCAAGTTCAGCCAAAACAAAAGTTCTCCAGGCCTGCAGGGGGCGCTGTGCTGATGTGTATTTACTGTGGAGAGGAAGAGAGACAGCTGGGGACAGAATGTTTTGTTTAAATGAGGAAGTTATACCGTTAAAAGACACAGAATAAACTCGACATCATTAAACAATGACACGAGGGATTTAACCAAACGCTGAAGACGACGCTCCAGAAGTTCGTTGATGACACTGGGATCGAAAGTCCTGCTGCTGCTTCTTCTTCCTTCCTCCAACAGCAAGCTCCTGGCCAAATGGCGAGGCCCGTACACCATCATCTGGAAAATGGAGCCAGTCACCGATGAGGTTTACCATCTGGAGAAGAAACGACAAAAACAGACTTCTGAGGCTGCACACTTAAAAGCTCTATTTTGGTTCTTCATACCTTTATATTCATTCATAGCACTCTTATCATTTAGGTAGGCGCTCTGCTGTGTCCTGTTTCTGTGCCAAGCAGAGGCGGCTCATTTCCACCAGGTAAATAGGTGGACGTGCCTCGCCATTATGATCACATGACGTAAGTGATTGTTTGTTTTGAAATGATCTCCAGAGGAAAGTTTCTGTGTTATGAATAAAATATTAAAGAGGGTGAGTTAGTGATGAGGAATCCACAGGGATTCATTTATGAGAAAATGTCTGTTGTTTAAAACGTTATGCAAATCATAACGCCCGGGTGGGAGGGGCTTATTGTTTAAAAAGAAGGCTGCGTGAGACCTTGGGGCAGTCCACTCCTCGTCACAGAGACGCTTATAAAGCTATTGGAGATTTCTTTGTTTGCTCTCTGCTCATGTAGGAGTTTTATTTTCATGTAGATGTGTAAATAATATTTTTCCTGCTTTTTTTATTTATTATTTGTAAATTTTGTGCACCGCACTTGTGGAGGCCGATGAAAAATAAAGAATAAATAGGCTCCAAAAGTAAAAGAGCATCACCCTCTGAATCCGATCCAACAGCAGAACAGCTGAGACAGCGTTTTCATATTTACTTTATGATTAAATCCCACTTCAGACTGCTCCTTGGTTTTCTTTCTTAACTTATTAAATGAGCTAAAAGCCAATTAAAACAAATGCGGAACAAAAAAGCTTAAGCTCTTAATGTGCGTCCCTGCAGAGGGGACTGAGACACTTTTTTATTCGCAGATGTTTGGAGGCTCAAAATCGTAAATGTAAAAAAATTCCCCAGGCGTGCATATTTTGAAAGATGAGTAAATTTGATCAATTGGTCCCAAATAAGATTAACTGTTAAATAAAATGTTTTGTAGGGAAAATCAAAAGAACACGGCGTCTATCCAAAACTCATACAGCATGACAAAGCCATTAGGAAACAGACCGGAGAGGCCGACGCCAGCAGGAGGCGTTAGGCGTTAGACTGCAAACAGTCCATCTCTTCTTCATCATCATCATCATCAACACGAGCCTGCAGCGAGTCCACAGGCTCGTGTCTCTGACAGGAAAGAGCTCCTGCTGTCACCAAGAGTCCCCAAGGAACAAATATAGAAAAGCTGTCAGGAGTTTGGGCCATCAGGGGAAAAAACGTCTTCTGCTGACGTGTAATTACCGTTTGAGCCGTCGGTAAAATCCCCCGTCAGCAAAGTTCTCACCAAGACGCAGAAAAGTTTGATTAACTTGAACAACTGTTTGTTTTGATCAGGTCGGACTCAGCTTGGATCAGATGGTTATGTTTCCATCAGTGCTGTGATGTGTGGTGATGTCACAGTGATGCTTTTAGATTTTTCAGTCTAAACCTCACCCTCCTTATTCTATCACACGTGTATCTCTGTACTTCCTGTTCTTTTAATCGTGTGCCTTTGGATTTATTGTCTCAGCCGTGTCTGAGTACCCCGTGTGTGTCTGAGCCTCGTCCTCATGTCGGCGGGTATCTTTGAAAAAGTAGCTTCTTTATTTAGCGTTTCAGGTTTTACTGAAAAAGCAACTTTTGGGAGAATCATTCCAGGTTGAAGATTTCCAAAAACTCAGATGATGATTTTATGTTCAGACGGGGAAACAGAGGATTTGTATTGTCACGCAGTGAGTGAGGTTTCTCCTCTGACTGGTGCTAATTGGACTTTTTAACACGCTCACACATTCATACACAGTCGCTCCCTCGTGAATGGACAACTTTGTCTACGATGAAATCACTGCAGAGCAACGGCAAGAAGATGACTGAGCTTTTTCTTTCCATGTGGGAAAAGATGTTTTCAGAAACTTTGACTGGTTTAGTTCTTGAAACAGGATTTTTAAAGATACTGGTCTACATGTGGACTCGGCCTCGGTCCCTTTTGTGCACCTTTGAAGTCACTGTTGCTGTTAATGGTCCTGAGCTGCGTCTGCTTTCATCGCTATAGCAACAGCCCAACGTAAACGCATCAAACAGAGAAAAAAGGGAAAAATATATGCAGTATGATAAATCTTAACTGTGTGTCCAGCTCTGTCACTGTCACAGACACACACACACACACACACACACACACTCTGTGCCTCTGCCTTAACTCTCTCTCTCTCCGGCTCCCTCGCCCTGTGATCTCCCTCTGATGTCTCCACATCTCTTTATGTTCTGTGCGGCTGGGTTTGGTCTCATTTCCTCTCTGGTCCTCTCTCATTTCCCCTGCAGCTGTCCCGCTCCCCGCTTCTCTGTGGCTGCATGCATGCTTCTATTTCAGTCCTCTGTCCTCATGCTGCTCGTAGTCGATCTGGACGTCCACGCAAATGTCAGACACATTTACAGTACAAATTAAATTTGCATGGTTCTCGTTGAGGGGATTTATTTTCTTTTTCTTTTTTTTTTTTTTCCAGTTTGACGTCTGATGTAATAACGGTGCAGAGATTAACGTGTTGCAACTGGTTAATTTTCTTGACATTAAAAGATTTCTTTGCTGTTATTTTTAATGCATGTTAAGGATCTTGCCCAAATATTCACTAAAACAGATGATGCTTCTTATTTTCGTAACAGGAAATTTCACGTCTTCTCTGTTATTCACTGTTGGATAAAAAGAAAATCCAGCTGCTCAGATTCTGTGTAAATATTGACCCACGGCTTTGTACAGCACGAGAAAGTGATTACCTGCATGATAACGTTCACTAATTATCTCCCAGACTCCTTTGCACGCTGTCATCAGTAATGTCAACAGTGGGAGATCGTTTGATTACACACACCATTAACAATTAATCACATTTGCTCAGAGTCTTCTGCTGGGGCGGACTGTGGGAGCAGAACAGGACGGCACCCAGAGACACTTTAGTGTCTCTCTGTTAGGAGCGTGCGTCTCCGTGAAGCAGGTCAGGTGTGTTGAAGCAGGACACTGCGGATGGTTTCCTGCCGGACCGGAGAGCTGCGCTCACTGCAGGACTCAGCAGCAGGATTTAAACAGAGACACCTCGGGACCTAGATTCCTGCAGGCTGGATTCTGATGCACTCAGTGTTTTCCTTACATAAGGCTGCATCTCATCACCGCGTGCCTCTAACCCAGCTCACAGTGCGAGCTGTAAATATGACGTGACGTCGGTTTGAAGCAGTGGACTGCTGTGTGGGTAATTACTGTTATATAAACTCGAAGGTGTCACTTTCTCTCCTGTGTTTCAAAGAAACCCCGACACAACTCGACCTGCTGATTTCAGCTGCTCTAACGTCCTTTACACACAGAATTAGAACCACAAGTTCTACTTATTGTTCGGATCTTTCCTCATAAATGATTCATAGGAACGTTCACCTCTTGGTTTTTTTTTTGTTTGGCTGCGAACATGACAGGTTCCTGCGCTGCTATCCATGTTCAACAACCATCTCCTTAGATACCTGCTGAGGTAAGTTCAAACAGGCCGCATGTTGGACAGAGAGCACGTCTGGGACTTGTTACTGCCATCACAAGAGGAAGATTGGATTTTGACAGGAAGTCCAAATGACCCCTTAAACACTCTTATTGGAACCACACTCGCGATCAAATGTCATCAAATCTTTCTTGCACATGTTTGTGCAACCAAATCGACATGTCATGCATGTCGTGTTAGACTCCACGAAGGCGGCGCTACGCCAGCAGATGACTCACAGTCAGGAGAGGCAGGTCGGGTAAGTACGGAGTGGACGCTGCTTTCCTGTAAGTGTGTCAGAGTGAGCAGAGCCTCGGTGGGCCGACCTGTATGACTGAGAGTGCTGCAGTGCGTCTTTTATTACATGTATATATAAAGTCTCTGTTGTTGTTGTTTTGTTGCTTATGTTTATATCACCATGTGTTTACACCGTTACAACCATATATCTTTATTTCCTTTCCCCTTCATGTTTGCAAACGGCCTCTTAGTAGAAAGAAATTGTGAATTATTATGTGAGTAACTTCAGCTGATGTTATTTATCTGTTCAGTAATCCTCTTTAGGTTTAGGAGGACTGTATCTATAGGTCAGTATGTCTCTGGTGTTTCCTCTTTGTCTCTCATGCAGGGTGTAACTAAAAGTCATATTCACCTCCACCGGCTGGAACGAGGATGACGACGGGTTAAAGAGCCCGGGGACTGGTCACCATCCCAAACAGGCCATGGTTCGAATACTAGAGCCGAGGGACATCGTCTTGATTTTGCAGGACGGGAACTGATGATGAGAAGTGAAGGACAAAACACCAGAAATACTTCATGAGAAATGATTGGTTTGTCAATGTCTGACGCGGCGACACAGACAGTTAAATGTGTTCCTACCAATCGTGCTGCAGATGTTTCCCACTTGTTCTCTGTTTTTTTTTGCCGTTCTTCAAAGCATGCTTCAGTTAATGGTGTTGTGTGCAGGGAACAGAATGTGATCACACCAGGTCCCCTGTCGATGCAGCGAGGGCAGCGTCTCCACGACACACAGAGACCTCAGTGGGTTTTTTTCGTCCAGCGTGAACATCTGCCTGCAGGGGGGAAAGTTTAATGAGCTTTTTGTTGTTTTCTGGTTCCATATGAACTCCTCTGTTCAGCTGATTCTTTTTTTATCTCATGCATTCAACACCAGCGCTGATCTTACATGTCTCTGCTCATTATATAGTTGATTGTGATGCTCAATCTGACAGAGAGGACACGTAAGCAATAAGCAACAAGCAATGAGCTCTGTCATTAGAATTTGTGCATCCAGTGGCAACAAACACTGGAATAAATCCAATTAATCCTGCTTTAATCTCACAAATGTTACTGTTCAAGTAAAACAGAGCTCCTCTCATGCTCCACCGATAAATGTGCATCTGATCAACAAGCAACATCTCCCCTCGCACGTGACGAGGAATAAGACAGAGTGCATTCTCTTCAGAGTGGACGAAAAGTGGCGTTTTACTTATTAAGGTCTTTAAACGCCAATTAAAGTCTAATTATCGAATCCTTCTGGAGAGGGATTAATGAAGCTGCTCGGCTCCCATCTGCTGGTGACAGTGATGTCGCTGTGTGTGTGTGTGTGTGTGTGTGTGTGTGTGTGTTTGTGCGATAAAGGTTGAAACACAGAGCCAAACAGAAAAGAAGCTGAAGTAGAAGGCTTCCCTTCCCCCACATGCCTCACACACACACACACACACACACACACACACACACACACACACACACTCTGCTCCATGTGGAAACCATCAACAGGGAAACTCAAACTAAAAGCACTGATGGTGTTTTCACACATGCACAAAACTACTGAACATTTAGAGATTTTTTTCTGGTTGAACTCCAAACAGCCGATTTGTTTCACCCCGTTTTTACCCACATGTGACCTCGCCTGCCCTCTGGTGAAATACCAAGGAGCTGATGTGCGAACACAACATACTCAAAAACATTCAGCGTGAGCGAGCAGACAGCTGTGATGTTTATATCACATGACCGGTGCAATCACTGTGCAGGTGATGAAGCAGCTTCGGACTTTTCTTATTCTCGTTAGTTTGTTCTTTTCAGCTCACTTTGCAGATGCTGCTTTTCTTTATGTCCACATTACACATCCTGCTGAATAGACTCGAGCTTGTATCGTGTTGCTCTGACTACTCAAAGAGCTTCAGCTGCCACTGAGGCTGCAGACACTGGGGATTGAAACCCAGACCTAATGGTTGAGAGACGACCTGACTGAGTCAGAGACCTTCTCACCCTCCCAACCAACAGAAAAAATACCTAACACTGTTAGGGATGTGTGGATAAAAAAAAGCTCAGGAAGATTTCAACCTGCTGTGAATTTTGTAAAAATTTTTAGGAGTGATTTTTTTTATTTTATTTTTTTAAGTATAGCAAAACTTCAAACGATGCACCTGAGTGGCAAGGCTGCATTCTCATCATTGAAAGTGTTCCCCTCTCCTGCTGTCGTTATCAAGCTCTGTGGGTCTCTCGCTGATTGACAAGCAGTTTCATATCCACAGTCACTTGTTAAAGGTTTAAATAGAGCGTTAAGCTCTCCCAGCAGCAGAGCGGCCTTTAAACGGATCCATGTGAGCTGAGGAGTTTTGATAACAACGAAGGAGGACGGCAGGCCTGGAAACACACTATCTCCATTAACCTGATTAATCAGAGAGGATGGAGCCATGTGGGAATCATTAGTCTCTTATGTGTGCACCTTCAGCCACTCAGACGGACACACAGTTTACTGGAGTGGAGAAAAATGCAACATGGAGTCCAGAGGGTTGAATGTACAGTTCATAAAAATGGATCAGTGCTTTAAAGGTTACCTTTGGGAAGATTACGTTTGACATTTTCGGAAAGTTTTATTTGCAACATGACTCTGAATGTGATGTCTCTGTCTGTCGGTAGATTGCTTGGACTCTTCCACAGCTCCGTCAGCAGCACGGACGTACTCTTTAACCCTCTTACCTTATGGTCCCCGTCGGATCGGCTTTCACTACTTCTACAGACTCTCATGCACAAAACTCCTAAAACCTGCTGACTGTTTTAGGATGAGCTCCATGTTTGAATGAAAACATACCAACCCCCCCACCCGCCCAACCAACCCCTGTGTAAAATTTGAGTTGAGCAGATGTGTGAACACAGCTGGATTCATGTTTCTATCACAGGACTGGTGCTCATAACAAGCTGTTCATTCTCTTTTCTGTTAACTGTATCTTCTGTCCCACGTGTTTATTGACACTGTAAATACATCTTGTTCTGTTAACGTCATGTTAATTCACTTCAGAGACTTTTACGCCCCAGGTAGAAAACACAGAGGATGACCTCCAGGCTACTTCCTCTCCACACAAAAATGGCGTCACTAATCAGAGGCGTCACTAAAGTTCAAAGTTCATATCCAAACAAATGTTCCTGTAAAGACCAGATTAGAGTAGTTTATGTTTGTTTCCCCGGTTTTGTCAGACCTTAAGACAACAGTAATACACAGCACTGATGTGAAGGCAAAAACCCTTTATTATAGGGTCTGCTTTTTTCCACCATCTTGGATTTCAGCATTGTTTTTTTTTAAATCATGGCTTGCTCCTGAGGCCCCTCTTACTCCTACAGGGGGGAAAAAATCCAGCTGTGAGGGAGGCGAGCGACTTTGGAAATTTCCGAGGGAGGTTGTTCCAGAGTGGGTGTGAGACAGTTTTCAGTGAGAACAAGCCGATCTGATTTATTATGAATTTCCTGATGTTGAGCCTCAAGATTTATTTGTTTTTAAGGCGTAATCTAATAAAGATGTTATCATGCAACGGTAAGTCTAACAGCTCTATCTGATCTTAACACGAACTCCAGTGTTTTCATCATGAAGCCTCCCTCTGTGTGGGACTGATTGGACCCTCCTGTTTTGTGTTGATGTTTAAAAAGTATCTTTGATGAGCTGTGATGTGAGCTTGTGTTTGTTTCAAGAATGCTGTCAACCACTTCGGTGGCATTAATTCCAACTTAGGTCAATTTTCTTGGCTTACTGGTGTCTGGGATGTTTGGTGGAGGTAAAAGATGTTGTAACCCTCCACCTCACATCAATGCTGCAATCCATCTTCAGAAGTATCGGAAAAGTGTTTTTTCTGTTGTTGTTTTTTTCTGTGAAGGAGACAGAAAACAGGCGGCTGCATTATCTTCAGTCAAAGACGAGATATTGATGTTCAGAAAAAGCTCCAAACAATGTTGTTAAGTAGGATTGGCTCCTGTGCCAACATGTGTAATTCTATAGATTTAACACAGCAGAGCTTTTGGGTCGATCAAGTGAGGGGAACAGCAGGAACACTCTGACCTGCTCGTGAAAAGCCTTCAACAGGTTTGATGAGGGTCAAAGGGCCAAACTCGTGAAACAGCAACCAAAGGACAGAGTCACCCCAATGAACACTTTCATTTCTGTTCAGCTAAGAGTTTTAGTCAAAGGCTCTACTTTAAAGACCTCCCTTTGTAATGTAAGTGGATGGATGGATGGATGAAAGGTGGATGGATGGATGGATGGATGGATGGATGGATGGATGGATGGATGGATGGATGGATGGATGGATGAATTGATGACTTGGTTCTTGGATGGATGGATGGATGGATGAATTGATGAATTGATGAATTGATGACTTGGTTCTTGGATGGATGAATGGATGGATGGATGGATGGATGGATGAATTGATGACTTGGTTCTTGGATGGATGGATGGATGGATGAATTGATGAATTGATGACTTGGTTCTTGGATGGATGAATGGATGGATGGATGGATGGATGGATGAATTGATGACTTGGTTCTTGGATGGATGGATGGATGGATGGTTGGATGGATGGATGAATTGATGACTTGGTTCTTGGATGGATGGATGAATGGATGGATGGTTGGATGGATGGATGACTTGGTTCTTGGATTGATGGATGGATGGATGAATTGATGACTTGGTTCTTGGATGGATGGATGGATGAATTGATGACTTGGTTCTTGGATGGATGGATGGATGGATGGATGGATGAATTGATGACTTGGTTCTTGGATGGATGGATGAATGGATGGATGGTTGGATGGATGGATGGATGGATGAATTGATGACTTGGTTCTTGGATGGATGGATGGATGAATTGATGACTTGGTTCTCGGATGGATGGATGGATGGATGGATGAATTGATGACTTGGTTCTTGGATGGATGGATGGATGAATTGATGACTTGGTTCTTGGATGGATGGATGGATGGATGGATGAATTGATGACTTGGTTCTTGGATGGATGAATTGATGACTTGGTTCTTGGATGGATGGATGAATTGATGACTTGGTTCTTGGATGGATGGATGAATTGATGACTTGGTTCTTGGATGGATGGATGGATGGATGGATGAATTGATGACTTGGTTCTTGGATGGATGAATTGATGACTTGGTTCTTGGATGGATGGATGGATGGATGGATGGATGGATGGATGGATGGATGAATTAATGGAGGTTAGGGCTGAACAAAATATTTCTTTACCCACACCAGAAGTTTCTCTGCCTTCCTCATCGGTTCCTGCTGTATACTGTCAGGAAGATGAACAGCCAGGAGGAAACTGGATATGAAGTGCTGTAATGTCATCTGCAAAATCCTACATTTCTAGCTTTTGCATCACCATCCCCTGCCAGCACTTATAAAGGTTGTCTTGTTGGTTTCCCAGAATTCTTTTAAAACACCCTGATGCAAATGTTCCCCAATAAAAATCTATGTTACAGCTCAGTCTAGGCTTCTGTCTGCTGTATGATACATTCCCTCATGTAAATACAGCGGTGGAATATTTAAACTGAGAGGACCAAAGAGCCCCTGACCACAGCCAGATTTTATGATGCTAAGTGAGGTAGTATCTTCATGATTGAGCTGGGGGCCAAGTGATCATTTCACCAGCCAGAATGGGATTCATTTATTCCTGCTACAGTCCTGCCTGTCATTACACTCTGTTATAAACACTGTCTGATTAAAATGACATTGTTTACATGCAGAGTAGTGTTGGAGAAAGGACCTCCTCTGGAGTGATGAATGTAGATCTGTATCTGTGTGATGATTTTGCTAACAAGCTCGTGGTATCCTGCAGTGTGACGTGATTAACTGTACCTGACTCTACACTCAGACCAGGCTGCCTCACAGCCACACGGGCTGACGTCCAGATGGCTGGAGGTTTGACTTCATTACAATGTCCTTGAAAGGGAGAAATTTGGAATAAACCCAGAAGAAAGTCCATGACTGATATTTTCTTGAGGATTTTAGAATTTGCATATATGCCTAAGGATTTAATGTAAAATATATTCAGACTAGTGAGTCTGTTTGCCAGTTTATTATGAACCAATATAGTCATCTGTTAACAGTGTTTATTAATTTATTGTTTGGTTTCCTGATCAACTTGTTTTACTTTGTAACTTACCTCTCCTGTCTGACGCTTTGCTGAAACGAGGTATCCGCACAGACGTGGTTCAAAAAGGTACAATCATTTTATTTGACAAAATTGGTCTAAACTGGGAAAGAAATCACAGTGAAATGACGTTCGGACGAAGCATCAATAGAGAATACACAACGAACTGAACACAGGATGGAGAACACATACAGGCTGAAAGAGCAGAAGGTCAGGGGATAATGAGATGCAGGTGAGTTCAATCAGAGCGGGGCTGACATGTAAGGAACAGTGTGTGGGAAGTGTCACATGAAACGAAACGATAGCCAATCAGGATGAAGAACAACAAATCAATTTCGATTAACCTCTGGCTCGCTGTGTACAGACCACGTCTACGCCTTCTTCGTGATTCAGATGAGTTTTTATTTGCTAATTTTCAGCAGAAAAATGTTTTTTTAAAAACTGCGCTCACCAAATCTTCCTGCCCACTGTCTGCTGTTGTTCTAAAACAGTTCTGTTCTTCTGGTCATGTGTGAGCACAACAAACACAATTCGAGATCGATTGGCTTGCTGCCAATTGGGAGCTGTCCTTTTTTTTAGTGAAAACACAATCAACCACAACAAAGAGCCTCACTCACCTCTCCAGTAGTTATCCTATCAGCAGCAGCATCGGCCTGGTCACAGTCGTAAAACGGTTACTAGTACGTTTCAAATACGACTGATAATCATCACATCTGCTACAGTCATGTTTAAAATGTGGCGTATTATACCTTTAAATACCTTCAAGCTGACACAAGCCTGAGTCGGGGTCAGAGGGGCAGAAAGCAGGTGAACTCAGTGTTACCTCACTAATGACTTCTGTGATCAAAGAAAAAGACACTAGGCTTTAAATATTTAACACAGAGCGTATAAAGAGCAGGAATGTTCCTTTATGAGGAAGACTGATCTCACCTGCCTGACCCCACTGGTTCCTGTGTGTGTGTGTGTGTGTGTGTGTGTGTCGGGGGCTGTAAAGCTGACTGTGTTGATGACTACCACTCCTGTGTGGGCTGTAACTGCTGGTGGGCCAGCAGGTTCAGCAGCCTGTGCTGACAGAACTACAGCTCTATGAGTCTCTGCTTACACAGACCGCTGAACCCAGAGCTGTTTGACACTTTGTTCTCTCTGTGTCTGTGTTTGTCAGACTCTCTCTGCTTCTGCTTTGTCCTCCACGCCATCTAACCGTCGTTCCCTGAACAGGTAATCGACCTCTCTCTGCTTTTCTTCCAGCACACGGCCCCTTGGCTTTTTGCCTTTTTCTTTCTTGCAATATTTATGGTTCCCCTTTCTCAGTATTAAGAGAGGAACCTGCTCTCCCTCAGTCATAATGCAGCGAGACAGTCCCGGCTTTCTAATATCCTGACATGAATGCTGATGACTGCTGTGTGCACAGGCTCACCAGGCTGCAGGAAAACAACGCTGAGGCTGTGCACGGCTCCAGAAACCCATTTCATCGTGATGTCTGCCTGAAATTCAAAGGTGCTTAAGGCAGGCGATGTGACTTTGCCAGGCAAAGAGAGAGCGAGGTTAAATCTCTCCAAATTTCAAGTGTTCTGACTCATTTCACCTGGGTAATAACACAGGCTACGAGGGCGTGTTGCAGCTGAGAGACTCAAGTTTTTTGTTAAATATTGAGCTGAGGCCTTTACCCTGATAGAGGTGTTGCAGCGATGGAAGCGGGCAGTGGAACTGCTTCAGATAGAAGTGATTGTACCCGAGCTAAAAAGCCTCTGCATGTTTCTAATAAGCTCCAGCAGCAGAAAGCTGCTCAAACTAGGATCAATGTTGGAGATGCTTTTGAAACATGGAGAGAGGTTAGAACGCAGAAAGCTTTACAGACCCATGCAGAGCTGGCTAAACACTGAAGCTACAGTGTCCACCACATGCAGAGCTGGCTAAACACTGAAGCTACAGTGTCCACCACATGCAGAGCTGGCTAAACACTGAAGCTACAGTGTCCACCACATGCAGAGCTGGCTAAACACTGAAGCTACAGTGTGCACCACATGCAGAGCTGGCTAAACACTGAAGCTACAGTGTGCACCACATGCTGACCTGTGTGAGAGGAGGGGGCGGAGCCAGACAGCTCTCTGTGATGATTAGAGTTTAGACTGCAGTACTCATATTGCTCCTAATGATTTAATTTAAAAATTCATAAAAAGAAATGGATCCTTTCAGATATATACAAACGAGAGAGCAGCTCCCATAAAAAAAGCAGCTGCTGTAAATCATCTGTTTGAAATACGTTTTCCTGCGGTGCACTGCTTCATATCACTTTAATGAAAGAGTGCAGGCTACAATGAGATCAAGGCACCTCTGAGAGGGAAAACAAAGCAGTTGAAATGCAGAACTAATCACACCTTGTTTCAGTGACATATCGCCTGACCGACATTAGAAGCTCTGTGAGGGTCCTTTAGGGCCTGATCAGAGCTGAACAGAAGTCCAGGGCTGTTAGAGAAAGAAATCCTGTTATAACCTCTCAGAGAGTTTCTGTTCTCAAAGAAAGGAGAGTATTAGGACTCTACCCATGAGAGGTGAGAGGCTGCAGGCTTCTCCTCAGCTGAAAACTCCCTCGCTGCATTTGCAGTTTTCTATGTGTGTGTGTGTAGACGTATAAATGTGTCCCTTTATTTATGTTTTACATTTGAGTAATCAATAAGTGGTGAAGCATACACAGCGGAGAGTTGCACTCATCTATCTCACTGTAAGTGAGGGGTGGCATTACTCAGCTGGTAGAATCGGTTGTCAACTGGAAGGTCGGTCGGTCGGTCTGAGAAATATCCTAAATCCAATGATATCTCCGGGTGAATGATGTTCTCCTTGTAACTTTCCTGTTACTAGAAAGCAGGTTGGTAGATATCTCCGGGTAGGTGATAATAAACTGCAGGCATTGTGCAGTGTGGGATACTTTGTGTAATGAAAAGTGACACACTTAGTGAAAAGTGAGTAAATATTAAGTGATTTCTGACAGAACCTCAGCTTGGTATGCTCACAACCACTAAACGCAGTTAGCATGTGCTTAGTATGAAGCGACACCTCGGAGCCAGTTCAGGCAGACAAGTCATTCATCATTATCCACAAACATCTCCTTCCATTTGTATTTAGGCTGCCAGATTTACAGAGTCAGTGACAGATGGGTAGATATGTGTGTGTGTGTGTGTGTGTGTCACATAATACACTGATTTATCTATTCCTGACACTCAAGGTCAGCTAACAGAAGAATAAAAACAACACAATAGAACATGGACACGTTAGACTACATAAAAAACAAAACAAAACAACATACAGAGCCAGAGAGCTAATGAGGTAAACCAGCAGATCCGTCTGCCCAGAGTGCACCAGGCCCGGGTGCAGCTGATCCCCCCCCCTCCCCCCCCCCGACAAGCAAGCGAGAGACAGTGGCCTCATGACTACAGTCTCCAAAATCACTTATATATTTCAGTTCAGGCAAAGTGATGACTATTGATTCATGCAAACTGTAAACATAGATGAAACCACTCATAAATCTGTACTCACACTCCATATGTACACACACACACACACACACACACACACACACACACAGGGTGTGTTTACACGTGGGGCCTCCCAGATTGACTTTGTTCTCTCGAAGGCTGATGAGGCGTATTGCACATAATGACAAAGCCATTAGCTTCATTAACTTCTTCTGATCTACAATATTCAAGGCAACTACATTATTAAAACATATAGTGTAAAATCTCACATCACATAGTGTGATGTGTTCACTAACACTACACGAGTATGACGGACCACCAAGGTAATAAGATATAAAGAAAAAAGCAGTGAGTCTGGAGCTCATTAAAGAAATTGAACTTCAAGATGTCAGTTAGCTTTCTCCTGCTGCTCCACCATAAAGACACTTCCTACTTTTAAAAGACTCTGACTCTCAGGGCGAGTCAGAATCACAAGACTTTGAACGACACCTTTTCTGCAGCAGAGTCACTCAAAGAGCAGATAACAAGAACAAGCATCTGGCCTTTGGTGCCAAAAAGTCAAAAGGACTTCAGTGAGGCAACAGAAACGAGAAGAGGCAGGTGGAAACATCAATGAAGGGCTGAACACAGAAGGAGGAGGAAGGTGGATGATCAGGGGAGACAGGGAGAGGCTGGCTGAGATGCTTGGCATTACAGATTCTCATTTGCAGTTGTCCTTGCAGTGACCCATTGGAGCCACAGCTGCTATATTTATCGGACAGCTGTATGATGTTGGCGAGCACAGGACGCCAAATAGCTCCAGTCGGGGACGGAGAAAAAAAAGCCCAACAGGGTGACAAAGTGAAACATAAAGAGAACCACAGGGAGGATTTTTAGAGAGAGCCAACGGTCAAACACTTGAGCTGAATGTCTCCACCTCAATTTCTACTCATGACAATATGAAAAGTGAATAAGCTCTGAGTGTCGTGGTCCCGAAAAGATAAATTTGACAGACTTTGTAAATGTTATAATTCTTCACCTTAGAGCCACCCCTCCTGTCACGAGTTCATTAATTTATTCATTCGTTCAACGTCTGTGTGTAAACGTTGTTTTTCTTGCGTTTCTCTCTTTAATCCAGCCCGCTGCCGGGCTCGGGATGATCCTTATGTCTTAGATCAAAGTAATCCCAACTGTAAATGTTTCCATGTGTGCAGAGCTGTCTCCATCCCAATCCCAAACTGGAGGTAAACATACACAACGTTTTCTTTCTCTCGTCAGGAAACTCGACGTGCTGCCAAACATTCAGCTGCTTCCTCTCGAATCCAGAAATAGAAAACAATAGAAAAACACATTGATATGTAAACAGAGAGTCCGGGTAGGGCAATAAGGGTTATATCAGGATAAAAACCAGGATTGGATTACCTGATCATATCGGACTAAGTAATCCTTATTTTTCTCCTTTTGGACAAACTGATCTGAAGATTTAATCCCATTGGATCGCTTTAATCCTGCTGGATTTATTTTTGAATAACTGGGCCGTGTTGAATTCTTGTGAATTAATCTGTGGCTTACATTGTTTATGTTGTGTGCTTAAACTAAATGTATGAAAAATAAATATCCATTTCTAGACACTAGAGGTCTTCTATAGCATGTTTACCAATTTTCAACTCTTTCACACAGGTTTAAAAAACAGAGAGTTCTTCATCCCTGAATGCTGAATGGCTGTAAATAATGTAGTTTTTCCAGCAGACGAAGAAGAAGAGGGCATCATGAAATAGTAAAGTCAGATCTGCCAGAGCTCCCAGTGCTGAATGATGGCTTTTATAAGAGCTGTGAATGCTTGCAGCACAGATATCAGCGGGCACAATAATGCAGGGATGGATGAGGTTCCTTCACATAACGTTGACTGTACTGAATAATTACACACATAACAACTCTACTGCTGAGTTTTCCTTCTTATTTCAGCATTTTTTTTTGAAAGCTGTTAAAATGTATTTAAAACTCTCCCTCAGGATTGGAGAGCTCTGTGAACAGCTTCACCCACAGATTTTGTGGATATTAGCAGCAGACTTGAATCTGCAATCAACTGTGAATCTAAATTGCCAAATGCATGTTTAAAGAGCCATCTGGAAATGCAAAGCAGATGGTCTCATTTTCTACTGTCTGCTGTTTTAAAACACCACTTTTGTTTCCATTGTACCAATTAGACACCGCTTCAGATAACTTCAGAGAGAACTGCATATAGAAGCAAGCCGGCAAGCAGGGAATAAAAAAAACAGCAGCTTTAATTCACTGTAGTCCTTCATGTAACAAATGTGTGAAATAACTTCTTCTTCTTCTTTAAGCGACTCCAAACATCACATGCTGTTCATCTCCCTCCTCTGGCACCCAGTAGCCGCTCACACACCAAATTTAAAACTCTGCTGCTCGCTGAATAAACAGAGGCACAAACGGCTCCTAGCCTAAACGCTCTCATCCAGGTCTACGCATCTTTTCCTTCCACTTCGCTCTGTCAGTGAAGGCGTCGGATTCAACGCTCTCAACAAAGACCCAAGTCTCTGACTCGACTCTTCTTCTCTGTCGCCCCCCGGTGGTGGAACAAACTTCCAAAGTCAAATCGATCTGCAGAGTCCCTGTCATAGTTAGGGACCGAAGCACTGACCAGTGCGAAGGACCCTATTGTAACCCTAATGATTTTTTTTTTTTTTTTTTGTTCCGCCTCTTTGGAGCCATTTTTGACGGCTTGAACGTGAATGAAAACTCATCAAAATCTCCAATGTCATCGGGTCTGGCGAAAAATTTGATATTCTCGTCATTTCGTAAAAAAAATTCGCAAAATGACTCAATGGCGCCCCCTTCAAATTTTCAAAAGGGCCTCCCCATTGAGGTTTTTTCATCGTACGTGCACGACAATTTTTATGCACATTAAGCATGCGAGATCTCACATAAAATCCTCTTACACCCATAGTCAAAACCAAACAGGAAGTCCGCCATATTTTTTTTCAATGGCGAAAATTCGCGTTTCACAGGTTAGCTATTTGAACGAACTCCTCCAAAAGCGTTTATCCCATTGATACAATGAGAATGTCAGTGTGTTCTCGACATGTTGAAGATCTCTCGTTGTGCTCTGCACGTTATTTCCTCAAAGGGCGTGGTCATACGGACGCGTTGTTCGTCACAAACAGGAAGTAGTTTGTTACGGGCCTTAATATAGTCATACATTCATCAAACATCACACAAATGATCCCAGTGGGAAAATAAAACTAGACATGTTGGCACAAAAAGTGGGCGTGGCTAAATGACTCAGTGGCGCCCCCTTGAAATTTTCAAAAAGGCCTCCCTATAGAGGTTTTTTTGGCCTACGTGCATGAAATTGTTTATGCTCATTGGGCATGTCAGGAGATACATAAAAGCCTCTTACACCCATGGTCAAAACCCAACAGGAAGTCCACCAAATTTTTTTTGAATGGCTGAAATTCGCGGTTTACAGGTTAGCTATCTGAACGAACTCCTCCAAAAGCATTTATCCGATCATCGCAAACTCAATCTTAGTGTGTTCTACACATGTTGAAGATCTCTCGTTGTGCTCTGCACGTTATTTCCTCAAAGGGTGTGGTCATACGGACGCGTTGTTCGTCACAAACAGGAAGTAGTTTGTTATGAGTCTTAATATAGGTGTAGAGTCACCAAACATCAGACACATGATCCCTGTAGAAAAATTAAACTTGTGATGTTGTTATAATAAGGGGGCGTGGCTAAATGACTCAGTGGCGCCCCCATGAAATCTTAAAAATGGCCTCCCCGCAGAGGTTTCTTTGTCCTACATGCATGAAATATTTTATGCTCATTAGGCATGTCAGGTGCTACATAAAATCCTCTTACACCCATGGTCAAAACCCAACAGGAAGTCCGTCATGTTTTTTTTGAATGGCTGAAATTCGCGGTTTACAGGTTAGTTATCTGAACGAACTCCTCCAACAGCGTTTATCCGATCATCGTGAACTCAGTGTCAGTGTGTTCTGGACATGTTGAAGATCTCTCGTTGTGCTCCGCACGTTATTTCGTCAAAGGGCGTGGCCACGGCGTACCATCAAACTTTGATGTCTCGGCGCACTCCAATTTTTTAACCTTCGATGACTGTAAGGCCTGCTGCTTGGCCACTTGTCGCGGCTGCACTCCCGCCGTTGCACTCTCGCGGTCGCGACACGCGCCGACATGCTTGGGGTGCTTCGGTCCCTTCATCACCGCTTGCGGTTTTAATTTTCATTGTTTCCCTCGTGTTCTGTGTATGTATGATTCCTAGTGTGGTTTAGTCCTTAGTGTGTTTCCTTGGATCCTTGTGTTCTTCTTTGTTGTCTGTAGGCTTGTTTTCCTGTTACTTGTGTTTTCAGGTTCTTAGTTTGGTGTTTAATGTTTCCTAGTCTTGTTTTAAGTGTTTCCTGTTTTATTTTGTAGTATCTTGTTTTAGTTCATGTCTTTTCAGTGTCAGGTTTTACTTTGTACATGTCCTCAGTTCTGGTCTTGTGTTCTTTGTTCCTTGTGTTTCCCGCCTTTGTGATGACCCTGATGTTCCTCACCTGTCTCGTTAGTCTCACCTGTGTCTGATTACCCCGTGTCTATTTAGTCTCTGTGTTTTTCCTCAGTCCTCTGTCGGTTCATTGTCTTTTGTACGTCGTCGTGTCTTTGGTTGCTTCATCTCCCTGCTCCCTGTGTTTTTTGACGTTTTGGATTTTGTTTTGAGTGAGTTTTTGCCTTTTGTTTAATAAATTTAGTTTTTCTGCAATTGCGTCCTCCCTTCCTGTTTTCTGCCTGGCAGCCGTGATAGTCCCTTTGCACCTTTAAGTAAAAGCTGAAGACCCACCACTTTATGAACACCTGCAGCCTTAATGATGCAGATGATTTTGAGGATCGTCTTCAGAATCAGAAATACTCTATTAATCCCCCAAATTCATTCATTGTTTTAGAGAGGGGCAGCTTGTCAACAGGCAAGACAGGCAAATGCTTGGGGGCCCAAAACCAGTATGGGCCCCCCCGAGGGCTGAAAAGCATTAAACCACAGCAGTGGTGATAATTTTGCAATCACAGTATGGAACCTCCCCAAGGGGGCCCTCACTCTCATTACTCTGCTCATGCATTATCGCTGTAAAAAAACAAAAGTTTGTCAAAGGGAAACGAAGAGGAGTTATCTGTCTATGGTAGAGAAACAAATGGAACAGGGAAAAAGAGGCAGACATAATGGTGTTAAACGCTTTTCCTATAGGACCAAAACGGAGCTGTCCAGTTGCACCTCCTCTCCTGATCGTTACTTGTGTCGTACTCACTCTGCCTTGTTTTTGACAAAAGAATAAATTAATAGAATTGCACATGAACAAGGGAACAATTTAGCTCATAAATCCTCGTGAGCGTGAGCCGATAGGGGGTAAAAATGAAAACATGGACCCTTAGATGTAACATTCCTCGTCAGTGCTGTGAAATAATTGCTCGTCATTCATTGACAAATGCTCCGTCTTCTGCTCAGTCACTCAAAGTGACACATGAAATGACACGATCGTCAACAATGAAAGAAAGAAGAAATTGTGCTGTGTATAAAGAACCAGGAACTGAGGCACAGAGAGAGAGCAAACAATTATACTCTGATGTTTTCATTTGGCAAACGAGTGGCGCCGAAGGGAACTTGGATGTGTTGACGCTGGCTGTTGGAGGGATTTTGTGAAACAGAGAAAAGGAGAACTAGAAAATGACTTCTTTCTACGGTCTTTGTTCTGTCTGAGGTAAAGGTTCACTGCTACAGAATTAATGCTTTTAGTTTAACTTATTCCAAATGTCATGGAATGACGCCGCAAGCTAGTATGAGCGAACAACTCGAGCTGCATTTACTCCACAATCACCTGACAATCACGTCCTTCTACTTTAGTTGCAAGGTCTTCTTCTGCTCTGTGTAAACATCTACCACTATCCAAACATCTAGCTACAGCTAATGCTCTTTTAAGATGCTACATTCTCATTCTTTGCATGATTTGATGTCTGCTCTGAACCCACACAGGAATCTGTTTAACTCTGGACGGCATGGTTCTGAGGGGTCTTTGATTGTTTTATATTCAAGTATAGCTACGGTTAGCCGGAGGGAGCAGGGCGCCCAGCTTTGGGCCGCAGACCAGTCGGGGGGCCCCTGAGGGCTCACAAAGTTGAACTAAGGCAGTGGCCCAAAATCCTGCAATTACAACAAGGAAAGCTCCATAAGGGGGCGCCTTCTGACAACACGCACCCTCGTTGCCCGACCAAGCGTTGCATTATTGCAATGAAAAGTAGACAAAGAAAAATGCAGAAGAATATTATCAGCAAAGAAAAAATGAACAGGAAAAAAAAGAAGAAGAAGAATAAGAATAAGCGTTGGGACACTGGCAGACGTAATGGTGATGAATGCCAGTTGGACACCCAACCCTCAATTCTCGATAACAGAAGCTGGCGATGAAATCCGATATACGGCCTTTGTTCTGTCCCACTCAGGCGATTTCAGGTACTGTCTCTTTAAGGCCCTGTCTACAAGCAGAGCTTCTTCTGATTGGTCAGCATCTGCAATCGAGGGAATGTGGGCGTGTCCTTGTGCATTGTGCTTCGGGCATATGACCATATAAGGAGTTGTGTGATAGATAGATAGATAGATAGATAGATAGATAGATAGATAGATAGATAGATAGATAGATAGATAGATAGATAGATACTTTATTAATCCCGAGGGAAATTCAAGATGTCAGAGATGTCAGAGAAAAAACTTTGAAACCTCATGTGAAGAACAAACTGAGCTTTGAAGACCGGGGGCTTATTCAGACAACTGTTTAAACACTGAATCGACACTTATAAATATAAATATCTAACACTGTAATCTTTATACAGTATATGTCTGAAAATACAACCACCCCCCCTCCCTAAGGTATTTCGTCACCATTCCTCAAAATGTCTCCATATAAAATAAGTCAGCTAGAAGTGACGATATCAGACAACCTAGAAGCTCAACTCTGAAAATGATTTCAAGGAGCTGGACTTATTACTGACCATGGACAGAAGATGGTGAAGGGTTTGTGTAACGATATTCATGGAGCAACTGTATTAAACCATCAGTAAATGGATATTTGTTCTCTGTGCGCTTTTTGGATGGATGCTGAAGCTGATATTGATCAATAGAATATTGTCCATTATTGGGATAAACATCTTGCTTGCTGTGGAAGGTTGGTTTCGACCATTGTTGGTGGACAAAGTTTGTTGCTGCAATACACGTCAAACCATTAACCCTTTATAGGGCAAGTGAATATTTTTAGTAATTTCCGGAAACATTACATATGGCCACCCTTCTGCACAGTCATCAGTAAGGTCGAGAAGCATGTGATCCTCACTCAGCCAATCAGAAGAGATCACCCTACGTCACTGATCCTGCTTTTGTGGCATTTGAACCAAATATGGAAACTTTGTCAATGTTCATTACAATTTTTTGAAAATGTTATAACAGAAATATAGTTCTGTTATGTTTTTTTTTAATTTCAAAGTATTTCAATGAGTGCCCTGTAAAGGGTTAAATGTGAGTTTTCTGACTGAACTGCTAATCTGCCAGTAAAGTTAATCATTACAGAACTGTTGCGCTGCTCCATGTCTGAACCAAAAGCTCATTATTCTAAGCCCAGTGAATACAAAATGTCTATTTTAAATGAGGCTGATTCGTTCTGTGGTCATTGCATTGTTCTGTTTGCACCATGTTTTAATGTCCTTACACAATGCCAACCCAGAGTCCACTATTCTTCCAGACCTCCATTCAACCCTGTCTTTCCAACTGTGTTTGTGTTTCCTGCCAGTCATTCCCTGTGTCCAATTTAAACCCATTCTGTCCATGATGCCAATTCCATTTCTACCACCCTGGAGGGCTTTCTGTTTGTCAGAGTCCAACAGTTCACTTTGGCATTACCACCAGGGGTGAGAAATACATAATTACAACAAGTACAGTTTCTCAGTCAGCTTTTGGCATTTAGAAAATGCTGCAAGGACAAAAACAGTGCGTGGTGGGGAGGGGGCGAGAAGCAGACTTTTTATTTTTGTTTGCAACCTTTAATCAGAGCAGAAGAAATCTGCAAAAATATTTGCTTACAGATGGCCTGCAGGAGCACCGCTCTAACTTGTGAACTTGAATTACTTTTATCATTTTCTGATTCAGCACAGCCTCAAGTTCCAGACAGCTAACATGGCAGATTCATTTACTAGAACTTTCCACCCTGTATTTAACCCCTCTTCAATCTGCTTTTATCCACCCAGACATCAGACATGGTGGGTGATAGTGTAGAAGGTAAAGAAGTGTCTACATAACAAAGTTTGACAAGGACTAATGACATGTGACAAACAGACATGTAGTGTTCACAAAGGTCAGTTATTCTTGGCCGACTGCAGAAAAATCATGAATCAAGGATCACATTTAGCCAGCGTCTGGCTCTTCTGATGTGACATCATCAAACCGTCTAGTTAGGCTGCATTAACACCAACTGTTTGAAACAAAGTCAGGAGCGCTGGTTGTTGGATAGTTCGCTTGGTTCGGGGCGGTGTTAACGCTCAACCGAACTCTGGTCCTCTTACAAAATCGATTAACTTCCAAGTGCACCAGAGTTCAGATGCCGTCGGTGAGAATGCATTTCAGATCATACAGGAGAAGTGAACCAAAATGCAATGCATTGTGGGGTAAATGTGGCCATCTGTAAACGATTTCAAATAGGTTTGACGAGTGTGGTTAAAGCTAGCATTGCAATCAACAACAGCCTTCAGCACATTTCTTTGGTCTATAGCCCAGTTTATGCTGGTTTATCCCAGTTTATGCTGAGTTTATCCCAGTTTATGCTGGGTTTATGCTGGGATATAGACAGAGCCGACAAAGACCTTTATCTCCCTTTTATAGATCAAAACACTGACAAACTGCTCCGGGCTACAGGAAGCCATTCTTCCAATGTCCTTCAGTTTACTTTCAGGTCATCGTGGTCGGATGGCAGCAGCCAATCAGTGCACAACAAGACAGGCGTGAAAGTAAACTGATCCACATAAAAACACAACTGTTACAAGTTCATCTCTGAATCGCACAGAGACCAGCAAACTTTTTAAAACTGTGGGAAGCTGGAACTCATGCTACTGCTGTTGAGACCTTTAGGGGGCAGTGTAGAGAACAAACGTGTAGCTTAAAAAAAGAAAACTATGTAGTTCTCACGCCCGGCCAGTAGTGGGCAGTGGAACTTTACAGTGAGACACTCACCAGTACAACCACTTCCTCCACAACATCCTCTTTAGCGGCTAGTTCTTACCTAAACGCTGCGTATGGTCGCCCTGTGCTCGGGTAAAGGTTGAGCTATTTGCTGCAAGTGTTCGATGCTCTTTGGGCGGCGACATACACAATGTCTCATATCAAGGTTTTGTTTATACAACGCGAATAGCTGCTGAAGCACAAGTGGATCCGCCGCCATTGTTGTTTATGTTTGTTCTGGACTACTGCGCATGTCCAAATGTATGGGGGAGGTGTGGTGAGGTCATCGCAGCCAGAGAGTCCGCTCCGTTTCGTTCACATGGCTGCGATACTCCCCTCGTTCCACCCTGGAGGTCGCAATCCAAAGCTTGCGTTTTCACCCCCGTGAAACACCGACGCCGTGTGAACGAAAGGCCAATCCGATACTCAACTGTTTCGTCTTACTGTCACAGCGTCTCCGTGTAAACGGGGCCTGAGCTTAAAGTCACTAAAACGTTTTTAAGTGCTTACTTTGCACTTACAGATGAATTCTGCACACTCAGAGAGAGAGAAGTGTGTTTGTGATATTCACAGTCGTTGATCAGAGCATGAGGCTGCCTGTTTGTTTGTGAGGACGCCGCTTGTGAAACTTCAACATGGCACTGGATTGTGTGAGCGAGCAGCAGAGCACGTCTTTGTGTGCTGTGATTGTTGCTGAGAACTTGGACTGGAAGCATTCATCACGTCTCCGTCCTTCTTTCCTCTCGGCGGCTCAGCACACTGCTGTGGTGAAACAATAAGAACGGCAGTAAGCGCTCCGATCAACCGAATCAAATAACTGTGACGTGAATGATGGTGATGAGGCCATGCTGGGGAGGTTTAGGGGCTTCTGTCAGCAGATTGGATCTCTCTGTTGTTACTACTGTATCTGGGCTGTATTGTAAAAGCGTCTTTGATGGATGTTGAGGAAGCATTAAAGTCCACTCGATACCGACATAAATGTTTTGCAGCCTCTCCTTTCTCAATAAGAAATCCTTTTAAAGAACTATTTTATCCATGTCACTGATTCCTAAACGAGGAACTTTTAGATCCACACAGGCTCCAGGATGAACAGCATGTCCTTCATTTGAAGCTAATGTGTCTGCAGCGCAGGGCTGCCAGGAAAGTCCTCAAGTCCACCAAGGCGCACGGAGCCAAAATGGCTCCTTATTCTGAGTGTAGCAGCACCGACAGGCAGATTTTGAGAGTTATAAACCTACATGAGCAAGCGGATAAAACATTATATTTCACCTGCCATATAATGTCTGGACCGTCTTATCTTGCACACACACTCCTGCCCTGCTGCTGAGTCGTGTCTGATAAGACCGCTGCTCATCTGTCATTCAAAGATGGTCTTCAGTCTGCACGGATGTGAATCAGTCATCGACCGTCACCGGACAAAGATTCAGTGAAGAGATGGTCACAAGTCACGGGGAAAGAGGTCAAAGGGTTAGGTTTCTATTTATGGTCTTAAACCTCTCGATGGCAGAATGAACGGGCAGCCAACTTTACCTTGTCAACAAGTGAGTTAGCTAAACTCGCCGTCAGCTGATAGTTATAATTATCATGGTGTTTCTCTCTCTGGATGAAGGCCCTTGCCTGTTGAAGCTCTAGTCTGTGTGTTTCTTCCTCCTGTCTTTCTACCTGTGCTACCTTTTTAAACATGATTACCTGTGTGCCAACTGAGCAAACCTCTGACTACAAGTTTCCCCGAGAGGAGACGATAAAGTGTTGTCCTATAACAGAATACGAGTCCGACGCTATATAAGAATGTTTGCCTTACGATTAATGCTTAGTGTATTGTGACACATTCACAATATGAACAAAATGGTGGCGAACATACTGGCGGAAAAAAACCACAACGAAGCATTTGTTTGTTGTACGCAAAGATGTTGAACCAATCGCACGCTGTGCAGTCTGTGGTCGTGCACCGATCGCAGGATGCTAACGTCTCCACTCTATCTGGCTCGAGGTGAAATTCAACAATTATAATTCAACAAACTCCGATTTAAAAGAAAATGTCCCACAGAAATGAAGCTCCAGTGTGAGTTCATCCAGGAGGATTATATTTCCATCATCCTAGCAGACAGTGTTGCGTGCATGCTTCCTCTTATTAGCCGCTGTCACAGTCTGGGGCTGTCATTGGAAAATCAGCTGGTATCAATTAGACGGGCTCTCACACTTCATGTTTACCTAACCTGTGCACCTCCCACCTCATCACTGCCAGGAACTCATCATCCAGAGATTCATCCTGCTGCTCAGAACAGACAACCTTTGATCATGAAACCGCCCCGTAGAGTCCCAGCGCCAAACACTGATTGAACTAATGTTAGCCAGCTGACGCAGCTAAACTCGAACTGGACTTACCTGTCTGTGTTTTGTTTTTAGGGGCCTAAAAAAGGCTTCTAGTGGTCGATCCAGAATCCTTTATTTTCATATCTTATAGTTGACCTCGATTTCTGGTTTTGTTTTGATTTTGAATTGACATTTTGAGCAGCTGCAGACGATGTGCTCACCGTGCATCTGTAGTGCAACATGTGGAAAGTAATGCATGAAAGGGGAGAACGACAATCAGAGTGTAACATTAACCCCCCTCCCCCCCCCCCCCCCCCCCCCCCTTAAAAAGGTGCACAAGTCCAAAATGACCACATCAAGCACCAAGTCACATTTATGTGCGACTCAAACCCAAGTCTGAAAGTGAAATCGATATCTCTGATGGAGCGACACATCAGTCTCTCATTTCATCTACCTGCTGGTTGAGGAGATCTCTTCCCTGTCGAGGAAAAATGCTTCTGCAAGGAGATCGTTTCTGTTACAGAAGAGAAAACACTTTTTAAAATGTCTTTTGCAATAACCCAGGGGACTACAGATTTTACAACCTTTGAGTCAGGTGTATTTACCTCACACACACACACACACACACACACACAGTATCTCTTCTGCAGGAAAAACTAGAATTCAGCTTCAGCAGGGGAGGAACCGTAACAGTGTGGATGTCAAGATGGAGCCATTGTGCTGCAGCAGAGAGGCAATTAGTTTAAAAAATGATTGCAAGCAAACAGAGAGTGTGCTGGGTTCATGTGCGCGCTTATCTATCTCTGCTTTTTTAATAATGTATCTCATGTTAGCTTTATCTCGCTATTCCTTTTCTTTAATTATTCCCTTTATCAGCCTTTTCACATCGAGCTTATTCTTCTTTAATTTCATGCTGCTCCTCTTCTTTTCTTTTCCTTTATCTCTAACCCAATCCCTCTCTCCCACCTGTCCCCTCCTCACCACCCCTCGGCCCTGTTCTCCCTCTTGTACCCTCTCAAACTAATGGAGCACATTACAGGCGTGCTAAAAATAGCCCTGCTGCAAAGTCAATTCATTTTCTTCCCTTTCCATCTTTTCTCTCTTCCTCATGCTCCTTCCCCCCCCCCCCCCCCCCCCCCCCCTCTTTTCTGTACCTCCCTCAGGAGGGGAATGAGTAACGGGAAGACGGCTTGTCAGCTCATTTATCAGATGGCAGCTCCCTGTACCATCACCTGAGCAGCTGAGGCGCAGGGACCGAGGGGCCGATAGGACCGGGCCCTCGGCGGTCTGTCTGTCTGTCAAGGTCGTGGCTGTGAGGCCTTACAGTGTTTGTGTGACAGCCTGAAAATAAATGGGTGTTGTTTACGCGCAGATGTTGGAAGGCACCATAGACATCACCTGCTGGTTAGGCCAGAGGTCCTTAAATCTGGGGTCAAAGCTGGAGGCAGACACAAAGCAAAGAGAATATATCACCGGAGGAGAATAGATGAGGCGCAGTGACGGAGGAACGCTGGAGGCAGCTGCATGAGCAAGAAAAGATAACATAGGATGTATCCTCCCCACTGGGGAAGGAAACAAACATACAGAGAGAGCAGCTACAGCATTAATGGATATTTTTGATTTGTTCATATTTCTGGCCATTGTTTCTTCTTCTGTTACATTAACTGTGTGCAAACCACATCAGGTGTTTCAATCTGATGAGGCGTCATCACTGCTGGAAATTAAAGGTCAGAGAAAAGAGCAGACAACCAATCAGAGGTCTTCTTTGTTTTACACACAGGCGCATGCAGGTTAATTAGACTTTCTTGAAACACATCTGCAGCATGGTCCTGCAGTCAGACACACAGAGCACTTGAGACCAAGGATCCACTTTAAGGTAGTGCTGTTGTAGACAAAGGCTGCAGCGGATGACGTCGGTTTGTGCTGGATTATTATCTGAACAGATTGTACTGTAAACACAAACAGCTATGGTATGTTTCTAAAGTAGCATCAACATCACAGGTACTGCTGTGATAAATACATTCAAACAAAGTGACTCATATTAATGTGGTTATAGCTGCTGTCAAACAATAACCGAGGCCCCCCGGTTCATAAGGCATAAGGTACGTATTTTTCATCTTGCTCTTTAGCTCTTTTTATATTAGCATATTGGAAGAAGAAAGATGCAATCAGGAGTCAGCTATGTTCAAAACAGAAATGTGAGTGCTTGTATTCAAAGCAGCAGTGTTGTGTTTTGTATTTATTCCAGGTGAAATGTGAACTCTGTGCTGTTTTTTATTTTTTTTTGCAAGATCCACATCTGGCGAGTCAAGACGCGCTCGCCTGACTTCTAATGACTTCTCTCCAGCTCAAGAACGCAACGCTTTATTCAAAAACAATCTCCAAACCACAATTAGGTTTCTCCCATAATGATGGAAAATAACAGAAAAGTTGTAGTCCAGGAAAATCTAATCAAGAGAACCCTTTGTTGTTAGTGAGAAATATATCAAACCGAGGACAAAAGGAGAGGAAACCCAGCTTCTTTCCAACGCAACCATTCACGGGTGAGAAAGCCTGAGGAGGCGACAGCAGCAGAAGCTAATGATGCTAATCTCTGAGTGACGGCTGACTCATTACAACTGTCATCACAGTAATCACTCTAATGAGGCTGTGAGTATTTAAAAGCCCCCCGTTTCTTCACACGTCGTCAACAGAAACACATGAAAACACAATCACAGCAGACATACAGAGACGTTTGTGTTTGTGTGTTTGCAATGCTTCAGCACGGAGCCAGAACATTAACTCCAGTCTGGGGTCAGCGGGGGGGGAGAAAGAGTTTTGTGTTTTATTGCACAAACCTCTCTGACGGTTGTGACCGCAGTGCGAGCAAATACCTCGTGACAGCACAACAGGAACAAATATGTTACAATGACAGCTTGTAGCCGCTCACAGCAATACAACACGGTTAAACAAATCTGTCCATGTTAGAAGTGCCATGGCACACACACACACACACACACACACACTTTCTATTTTTACATTGCAATAAATTCAATTTAATTAGAGGAAGTAAAGGATGGAGAACTCCTGGAAATAGCTTTTTGCAGAAGGTGGAAATTGGATTCCTTCCTCCTCTCCTCCTCTTGATGGTGAACATTAAAAAGCACTCGCTCGTAAGATAAGAGTTGGGGAGTGTCGTCGGGGACGTGAGGACTGCTTGGTCATGGCAAAAACAACATCAAAGTGTAAGCACTTTCTCCCCTTATTAAAGTAAGGCTGTACATAATTTAAGTTTAGTTATTATATCATCTCTAAAGCTGCTTGTGAGACAACAGATTTCAGTTTGGTGAAACATATAAACTGTACACATAAATCCTTGAGGCACACCGAAGGACAGAACACCAGATATTCTCCTTTTTTTGAAGTGTCCTCGCTCCTCTTCATCATGTGTGTGAAGTGTGTTTGTTGTAAATCCACTCTGATCCTGTATCTGATCATGTCTATAAACCCCTCTATTTCAGCCCTGCTCAGAACAGGCTGTTTCTGTGTCTGTAGCTTTAAATATGTAAATGAGCTGTGTCTGGCCACGCCCCCTCTCTGGAAGGGGGTCGGGTGTACTCGCTGCTTTCTGGCTCCATGTCCTATTGTTTACGGTGAGAAGGCAGACTCAGAGGGCAGAACAAACACCTAGCTGTGGGAGTGTCACCCACCTGGGGGAGGGGCTACTTCCCTTTGTGATGTCATGAAGGGAAAATCTCCAAACGGCCTGTTTGAGCACACATTTTCTGAAAAGTGGAGCAGGCAGAAGACGGAGAGGATGGACTTTTCTCATCATTGGGGGGTTTGTAGACAGACTAGAGACACATGTTAGAGTTAGAGAAACATGGGGAAGAGTATATTACATATTTAAGCTTCAAATTAAACTGTTTTGTGAGTTTGTGGCAAAAAAACAAAACATATTGATCCTGTGCTAAGACAGCGTTGCTCTGTTTTCTTACATAAATTGAATGCACCAGTGTTTGTCTCCTGTTGACTTTGCTGTGAAATCCTTCCAGTTATGTTGCTACGCTGACAAACAGACGATGACTGTGGCAGTACCACTCTCATTCCCCCAGTTACCTCTGATGGATGTGTTCAACTGGGAAAAAATCATCAGAAAAGCAGCCGTGAAAGCCAAAGGAAATGTGTGTGTGTGTGTGTGTGTGTGTGTATGCACGTGTGTGTGTGTGTCCTCACCACCAGAGGAGAGGACTGAGCATCTGCAGCGCCCTAACAGCTCCTCTCAGCAGACGGCGGCTGTGTCCCGTGAAATGAAGCATCAACATGGATATGACACAACAAGCATCATGTTCGCCGGACTCCATCCTGCCCGATGGCGCCGCCCAGATGCTGCAGCAGCCATCATGCTGCAAGGTAAACACAACAATGAGCGTGCATAATGAGCGGCCGGGAAAGAAACTCATGATCCACAGCCAATTTTTTAAAAAGGAAATGTTTGACTTTAGGTTAAAAGTTTAGGAAACTGGAACATCGTTCTTGTTTATTTCACATTTTTTAATTAAAAGTCGACGGGACTCCGAGCTAAAAGGTTGAGAACCACAGCGCTAATAATCTAAGCTCCTGGCTCCGGCTTCATCCGGGAGTGATTAAAGAAACTCTGTAATAGAATAAACATAGTCAGTACTGTTTGTTACGAATAAATGTAAGCACCTGGTGACGTGCTGTTAGGTTGCTCCTAAATCCCTTTTAGCAGAATTTCATCCATTGTTTTGAATGTAGCGAGGCCTTGGTGGAAGATGGCGGCGCTCAGTGAGCAGAGAGGACTCCTGTTTATCTGCGTCATCCTCCTGGAATCCCTCAGAGCTTTCAGCAAGCCTTAGGATCCTCCACCAAGATCTCTTCTCCCTGACCATTTCCTCCATGCACATTGACATCCTGGTACCCGAGTGTTGGCAGGGGTGAGGGAGTTCTTTGTAGATCAAAGATCTTTGAATGAGTAGGAAGCCTCACTCCACGACGTTTGTTTGGGCCGAATGGCTCGAGGGCTCAATCCTTGTTGTCTCGCTTTTTTCTTCTTCTTTGAACTGAAAGGAAATAAAAGAGATGGTTTAACTCTGACTTTAACTTTTGGAACAGTGTTGACCTGTCAACGTCACTTTTCACTCACTGACCAATCAAAACCAGGAAGGGGCGGGACCTCTGTCATCAGCCTTTTAACAACAATAGTAGAGGAAGGTTAATCCCAGATATATTGTCAAAAGTACAACTTTCAGGTGAACAGCTGCTGCTCATGCCAGAATATCATTTTCTTCATTATGTTCGGGAGATAAAAATATTTCCTTGACCAAAGGAAACTATTGAGTCCACAGCTTTAAAAAAAACTTAATGTAACTACTGAGGGAAGCAGAAGTCAAGTTTTGTAACCAAGCAACTATGAGCTCTGAAACTGAGGTCGTGGGCGTTGCTTGTGCAAAAAGCTCCGTTAGCTGACACGGGCCCTAAAGATTTAGTTTGAGAACAATAATGAAATCACTGTTGGATGCTTTACACCTTCAGAAAGGAACATCATTCTCTCTCTCTCTCTCTTTGAGCTCAAACAATGAATCCAACTCGCCAGCAACCATTCAAACCGAAACACAAAGATCTACAGCACACCGTGTGCCAGTCAGAATCTGTTTCCTCAAATCACAGACCGAACTGTGATGCTGCTTCAAAGCTTTTCTCTGAGCTTTAATCACATTACAAACTGAGTGCATTTATCCGCAGCAGGTAGCGGAGGAAGAGACGCTCAGTCTGAGCTGTCTGACCGAGAAATCACCAGCTCGCCCCCCCCCCCCCCCCCCCCCCCCCAGTCAGATGGAGTTAAACCTGATTAGAAAAGATTGGTCAGATTGGTGAGGAGCGGCTGATGGAGAAGGAGCCCTCAGAGGTGCTCTCGTCCCCGTCAGCACCACTTTCTAATTAACTGGTAACAACCTGTGTGTGTGTGTGTGTGTGTGTGTGTGTGTGTGTGTGTGTGCTGAAGGGGGGGGGGGGCTTTGAGGCTGATTTGATCCTGATTATTAAGTCCGGACTTTGCTGTATGCGTCTGTTCTTAGTCGGGCAGTAAACACACACAGAGCTGAGTTTGCATGCATGTCCGAGGCTTACTGCCGTGTGTGTGTCAACATGGTTTTGTTTTCGTTCGATCTTGTGTGTCGGACTCTAATCCAGGAAACGACAGAAGTGTTCCGGGCATTTTCACAGAGCTGTGGGAGTGTCCGTTTGCTCTTTGAAGGTCGTACAAAACTGACATTCCCTTTCTTTCTTTAAAGCCATTTTTACGTTTACACTCCTGAAGATATGGACGTCATTTCAGGAGGAGTGCTCCGGATGTTCTTCTGACCCGGCTGTTCACAGCAGCATACAGGAGTGAGGATTAAAGACTCTAATAAAAAGACACCCAAAACATTTGAGTCTCCTGTCTTGGATTTTGCATAAAGGTGGAGGACAAACTCCTCACAGACATTAATATGAGAACCATTCTTCCTGCCCTCCTTTTTGAAGTCATGGACGCTGAACATCCTCAACGGCCTCGTCATTTTAACCTCCAAATTTCCTGCCAAACGACTCTCACCGTGAGGGACCAGGAGATCTAAAACTGTCACCGCAGGAGGAAATATCGACTTCATTGTAGCCAGAGGAGGTCAGGCATCCTTGGAGCTCCCCCCACTGATGATCCGCAGAGTGAACTCGTCTTTTTTATAGGAACACTTATCTTGGAGGATACAGGCCTTTAGCACTGCAGCTCACAATGACCAGATCAGATTTAAGAGCCATGGGTGGTATCTTGATACCTGAAGATGGATGATCGGCTTTGGAGTGAATCCTTTATAAGTCTGAGAGCCTTTAACCACGAGAGAGAGAGAGAGAGAGAGAGAGAGCAGGAAGAAAGTCCTGGATGATGCTTTTAAAAGATGCTAATGTCTACAAAAATAGAAATATATCAAATGACTTAAAAATCAAAAATACGCTCAGTTCAAATGTACAAAAATCAACTGACCTTCCTTTTTGTTATATTCCTGAAATCTGCAGCAGCGATTAGGTCAAATATCTCATCGACATTTGGGCAGGTGAGAAAATCTGTCAAATGTTTGACAGGAAAATAAAGAAGTCTGAACAAAGCTGACATGCATGAAAAAGGCTTTCAGCGCTCTTCCAGTGTCACGGTGTTCGAGGCCTGGCGTTTCCTCTGCCTGACTCTTATTTGTCACTGCACTCACTGTAATATCAGCGGGAAACACTTTACCTTTTCATGTAACTTCTGCCCAACTGACCTGTCGAAATCAAGAAGAGCAACACGTCCAAATCGTCCAGGTCAAAGCTGAACAATGCGTTCGTGTTTTTGTGGTGATGTGTGAAAAAAAAGCAAATACTTAGCACCTGAACTTCTGTGTCTAAAACAGACCAACGGACATTAAGGAGGAAAAGTGGAGGTTCACTTTGGTTACCTAGCAACAATAAGCGAGATGTGAGAAGTCAAAGTGAGGTTGGAGACGCTGCTAGTGGTAACGTGTGATCTCGTTGGTGACTTTGGGACGAAGAATCAAAAAAAAGCCTGAACGATGTTTCCGTTAATTACACATCTGATGAGTCGATTCTGATTAATCAGGAATTTGTCGCCAGTCGTTGCCACGGTGACCACCTGTTAGTCTGCGGTGAAACTCTGACAGCTAAGTTTAATGGTACATGTGTTACGATTCAGAATGGAATTGGAACCAAACGCACGACTCAGAGACAGAATAACGAAACAATGATTTATTAAACAACGGTGAATAAATGTACTACATGAAATATAAGTGACACGAATGTGTTGCGTGAATCTAAGGTGACTATAATGTGTACAAGCAATATAACGTGACTCTAATGTGTAACATGAAATATAATGTGACTCGAAGGTGATCCAACAGCACGCGTGTAGTTGAGCCAGATGTAGACAAACGAGACGACGGGGAAAACACGAGGTTGCAGGACGGGCAGGACTGGGAAACTAGCGAGAGGGAGAAAAACACGAGCGGTCAAAACACATGACAAGGAAAACACGAGCAATCACAGAGCCACTAGCTAACTGGTAAAGACACAGAGGGTCCAAACCACTGAGGGGAAGAACATTAATCTGGCGCCGGCAGCATGGAAGGAGCCGGCTTAAATAATGAGCTGATTGAAGTGAACACACCTGTGAGCCAACCTGAAACCAATGAAAAATTAAGGGGTAAAGGGAAACACAGAGGGAGTAGACAGACAGGGAAAACAAAACAAACGTTTCTCCAAAGTGAAGGTTCCAGTGAAGAGAAGCACAAACTGCCCTGGTGTAAAAAAAAAAAGAAAAAAAAAAGTACCAGCTTTTAAGCTGGAAAATAATAATAGAATAATAGAATAAAATATTTTAACATGTGCTTGATTTTTAAAGTTTCTCACAATCTATAGCTCCACCCCCACTTTTTGCCTCCATCAACAGAAGAACTTCGACTTCTATAAATCTGTAAATTTTCCGTCCTTTATATTTTTGTGTATATTTTTAAAATCCTTCTGCTGTTAGTTTACACTGTGGCTCAGAGAGATACGTCTCTTTGATTCTTCTGTATGTGCAGCACATGTTGAAAAACTGACAATAAAGATGACCTTGACTTTGACCTTGATTGTGTCACAAGGGGATCAAGGCGAGACGAGACCGTTGTCATCCCCGAGGGAAAAAGTCCGCCTGGTCAGACAGTGGACTTTAATCTCAGAACATATCCGACAACTAAAACAACAGATGCTCAATATGTTTACATGTCAGCACTTAAAGGATTTATAATGGATGTACTCTTAGGGCCTGATTTACTAAACGTGTGCAAACTTGATACCACAAGCAAAAAATGTGCTATCTGACCGACTAACAGCGTGCAGTGAGGACTGCGTCTTTCATATGAGCAAAACAACACGTACTGTTCATTTAGTACGTTTGCCTTAATGAATATGCAAAACGAGGCGTTTCTGCCTCAGCGTGTAAAATACTGGGAGGAGAAAATGTAAATAAGTTAAGTTAGTACACGCAATGTGATTTACCAAACCAGGCAAAGACTGACTGAAATACCACCGCCTCCACAAGGTTTGCACCTGACGTCATTCACGCAAATGTTCTTCGTAAATCACCCGCAAAAAAACGCCCACAAACCAAACGTGCAAACTTTTGCAATGAGCACGCAATTTAGTACTCTTTAATTGAGATCTTTGTAAATCAGGCCCTTAGTTTGCAATCTCATCATACATGTATTTTCTGTGCTGAAGTTCTCTTCTTCTTCTTGTGTTTTTGTTCTTTTTTCTTTTTTCTCTCCTGTTTATTTATATTTTAAAACGTCTCTATAACATCAGGGACTGCAGATCAGAAAACTAGCATGTTGGCTAATTCAGGCATTTGTACCCACGTCTTATCATGTGTTTTATTAATATACCCGGCCCCCTTCTTAAATAAAGAATTGAACTATGAATGATGAGCCTTTTTCTGCATATTCACCCCTCCTGCAGACGGTCAGGATGGCCTTTGTCTCTGTCCTCTGACACCCTGCCTCTGCTCCTCTGATCCCCCTGATCTGAATGTCAAATCCATAATAAGGTTTGCTGCCCATCATCCCCCGTCATCCGTACTCATCAAAGTCTGGCAGATAGCAGCCAGGTCGCTGTTATCTTTCCGAGCCACAGCTGGGTTCAGACAGAGAGAGTTTCTTCACTTCCTCCACATCAATACACACGCCAGCGGATCAAAGCATGGAGTACCAAATCAGGAATTAATGTCTGATCACATTATAATCATTTACTCAAAAGTAGCGTCTTCAAGTGTAAAGGTTTTTTTCCTTTTGGAGATTTAGATCCGTCTCCTCAAAGACCTGTGTGTTTTACTTGTTGACCACATGTGACGAAACACTGAAGCATCTGGTGAAGAGACCTTCAACTCTCCTCCTCGTTCCTTATCTTCTAGAGCAAACCGGACACACTGCGTCATGCAGCGAAAGAAAGCAGGATGAGAATCCCCAAAGAACTCCTAAGATTATAAAATCTTTAGAAAAAAAACTCCAAGACATGATCTATCGTGTTCGCTGACAGGTTTCCAATGATTCTTTTCCCTGAGTGGCAAACGAGGCCAGAGTGTGGCTGGGTCACTTTAATCCCTTAGTTCCAATTTGTCCAACAGACCCGTCACACACTCAAACCTGTCAAACAGAGGACGTGCATTTATTTCATTTAAAGACATGCGTTTCTCTTTTTTAAAACATTTTTTTAAATAGCATCATTTTAAAAGTGGCATTCTCTCTGTGCTCCATCTACACCCACCCCCTCCCCTCTGTGCTCCCTCTAAGGCCACGCCCCCTCCCCTCTGTGCTCCCTCTACGGCCACACCCCCTCCCCTCTGTGCTCCCTCTAAAGCCACGCCCCCTCCCCTCTGTGCTCCCTCTAAGGCCACGCCCCCTCCCCCCCTCTGTGCTCCCTCTAAGGCCACGCCCCCTCCCCCTCTGTGCTCCCACTACGGCCACGCCCCCTCCCCCCCCTGTGCTCCCTCTAAAGCCACGCCCCCTCCCCCTCTGTGCTCCCTCTAAGGCCACGCCCCCTCCCCCTCTGTGCTCCCTCTGAGGCCACGCCCCCTCCCCCTCTGTGCTCCCTCTAAAGCCACGCCCCCCCTCCCCTCTGTGCTCCCTCTACGGCCACACCCCCTCCCCTCTGTGCTCCCTCTAAGGCCACGCCCCCCTGTGCTCCCTCTAAGGCCACGCCCCTCTGTGCACCCTCTAAGGCCACGCCCCCTCTGTGCTCCCTCTAAGGCCACGCCCCCTCCCCCCTCTGTGCTCCCTCTAAGGCCACGCCCCCTCCCCCTCTGTGCTCCCTCTAAGGCCACGCCCCCTCCCCCCTCTGTGCTCCCTCTAAGGCCACGCCCCCTCCCCCCTCTGTGCTCCCTCTAAGGCCACGCCCCCTCCCCTCTGTGCTCCCTCTACGGCCACACCCCCTCGCCTCTGTGCTCCCTCTAAAGCCACGCCCCCTTCCCTCTGTGCTCCCTCTACGGCCACACCCCCTCCCTTCTGTGCTCCCTCTAAGGCCACGCCCCCCCTGTGCTCCCTCTAAGGCCACGCCCCTCTGTGCGCCCTCTAAGGCCACGCCCCCTCCCCGTGCTCCCTCTAAGGCCACGCCCCCTCCCCTCTGTGCTCCCTCTAAAGCCACGCCCCCTCCCCCTGTGCTCTCTCTAAGGCCACGCCCCCTCCCCCTGTGCTCCCTCTAAGGCCACGCCCCCTCCCCTCTCTGTACTCCCTCTAAAGCCACGCCCCCTCCCCTATGTGCTCCCTCTAAAGCCACGCCCCCTCACTTACATGCACGAGCGCCGTATGCTCCAGAAGTGGACCTTCAACGCTTTTATTGTGTAGAAACAACATTGTCTCACGTTTCATTCTGCGGTAAAGTAAACAGACCTGGGACGACGTGTCAATGTAACCGAAACATAAAGTCGTCATCCGAAACTCCAGTCCAGTGGTGGTGATAATGCACCAGGAAGCTGGTCGCTAAAGATGCTATCGTTTAAACCAGGGGTCGGCAACCTTTGGCACCCGTGCCATGGGTGGCACGCCGCGGAATAAACACTGGCACGCTGGCACCTCAGTGTTCCTCACTTTGTGTGTCCTGATTTCATGAGTTTGACTGACAGCTCCCGCCACAGCGTTGTAGCCGCGGTCCCGCCCACGTTCCCAGTGACCCCCACACATGATGTTGTCAACGATGGCTACGCCGGCTGTTAAAAAGGCCAAAACAAGAGCATTCCTGTCCTCCTGGACACAAGAGTTTGGTTTTGTATTTTTGAAGGGCCGTGCTGTGTGCACTTTATGCTGTGAGAATGTTGTGTGCCGAACATCAAGTGTTAAGCGGCATTTTGAGACGAAGCACGAGAAGAATTTCAAAGACCTAGCGGACAAAGCAGAGTCGATTAAACGTGCTGTGTCAAGGTATGACAAACAAGCTAGTCCCCTCAAAGTTTTTACCACAACTAAAAATCACGGGACAGAAGCAAGCTATCGCATTGCGCATTGCATTGCAAAACATGGGAAGCCGTTTACGGATGGCGAATTTATTAAGGAGGCTTTTCTCAGTAGCTCAGATGCTTTTTGAAAGCTTGCCAAATAAAGAAACGATCAAGTCACAAATAAAGGACATTCCCACGTCAGCTAGAAGTGTTCAGCGACGTATAGATGAAATGGCTGAAAATGTCAGAGCTCAGCAAACAGCTGGATTAAAAGATGCTGCGGTGTTTAGCATTGCACTCGATGAAAGCGTGGATGTGAATGACATCCCGCGTTTGGCAGTCATGGCAAGGTACTGTGATTCAACTGTCAGAGAGGAACTTTGCTGCTTGAAGCCAATGCCTGAAACAACAAAAGGTGAAGACATAGCCAAGGCATTAATTGAACATTTTGAGGAACGAGGGATTAACATCGGAAAAGTGTTTGCAGTGAGCACAGACGGCGCCCCCGCTATGGTTGGGAAACAAAAGGGAGCTGTCAAACTGATTGAAGAAAAAGTCGGCCACACCATCATGAAACTCCACTGTATAATACATCAAGAAAATCTGTGTGCAAAAATGTCAAATTCGGATCTCAATGAAGTTATGGCCACGGTGTCAAAGATTATTAACTTCATAGTGAAGAGATCTGCACTGACGCACCGGCAGTTTCAGTCCCTGCTGGAGGAGCTGGGCAGTGCATACTGCCTCTTTACTCAGCAGTGAGATGGCTGAGCTGCGGAAAAGTTCTGGAGCGATTTATCAGCTGCTTTGATGCTATCAAGGCCTTTCTGGCCGAAAAGGGCCAAAGGTATCCAGAACTGGAGAACGAGAGGTGGATTGTAAAACTTATGTTTCTGGCGGACATTACGGGACACCTGAACGGGCTCAATCTCAGACTGCAAGGTGCAGGACAAACTGTTTTGGACATGTTTGAGACATGGACGGCTTTTGTCGGTAAGCTGGCAGTATTCTCAGGTGACATTTCCAACTCCGCTTTCCGCTACTTTCGACACCTGAGAGAGCTGTCCTCCCAGCGCCACATTAGCACCGCTGAAATAACCACGTACATGCGTGAGCTGGAGGCTGAGTTCACAACGCGATTTGTGGATTTCAAAAGGTACGGGCCAATGTTCTCTTTCTTGATCAAGCCCGACAGCTTTGATGGACATGATTTGGACGCTACTCTGTTCGACTGGATGGATGTAGAGGACATGGAAATGCAGCTGATTGAGCTGAAGAGCTCAACACTGTGGGTGACCGAGTTTGCAGAGCTCAGGAAACAGTTGGAAGCCACACCCGTGCGAGATCACGGAGCCCACATCCTCACCTGCTGGGCATGTGCACCTGAGAAATTTCGCTGTCTCCAGGACATTGCAGTGGCGCTGCTGTCAGTCTTCGGGTCAACATATCTCTGTGAGCAGGTGTTCTCACACATGAAACATGTGCTCAGCCCCACCCGCAGTCGGTTAACAACAGAGCACTCTGAGGCATGTTTGCAACTCAAAGTAACCAACTATAAGCCCCAGATCACAGAGCACAGCCAAGCTAAGCAGGACCAGGGATCACACTGACTATCTAGTAGGCATCTGATCATTTGATGTGGCCTCAGCCTACACAGGTTTTAGTTTAAATGTGTAGCTGTTTGTCCATGTCTTTGAAATGTTGATGTGGCCATTTTGTTAAGAATACAGATATGTTATTGTTTTGTTATGATACAGATACAGTTTCACTTTTTATTATTATTAAGCTTGAGCAGATGCAGGTTTTAAGACAAGGTACTGTGGTCTCAGTTTTGGTTTGGCCTCTCCTCCCAGAGCACTATGTTTATGAAATGTTTGTGTTTTGAGATGTGCTGTATATGGATGGAATAAAATTCCAGGTATAGTGGAAATTATTTTGTATTTTGTGTCATTTAACTTTGCGTTATTATTGATAATGGCACACTAGATGAGAAGAACATTTCAAACTGGCACTCCATGTCACAAAGGTTGCCGACCCCTGGTTTAAACGGAAGAAGAACAAGAAGAAATCAAAAAACAGAAATGGCAGTGGTTTGAGTTATTAATTTTTGTCAGGACCGAAAGACAATTTCAACCAACGTCTTAAAAAGTGTTTATGGAGGAAATGACCAACCTTGTTTTTAGCTCCATGGCCAAAAAGGAATTGAAGGCGTAGAATATTAAAACATCAGTATCATTATAAATCAGACGTTTTTTTTAAAAGGCTTCTTTTAGTTTGATGTTTTTGCCAAAGTAACACATCTAAACACCTCTTTGCTGCAGAGTGAACTTCTCCATCCTGCTTCTGTGACCCTCTTTCAGAGCGACTCTGGCCTCATCCAGTCGCAGCTTTGCTCCTGAGACCGCGGCGATAATTAATCAAGTCACACGGGGAAGGCGGTCATTGTTGATGGAAAGTTGGCTCACACAGAAACAGTTTGTGTGTGCGTATTTTTCAAGCCCTTTCAATCAGTTTGTCATGTTTTGCAGATGTAATGAATACGAAGTGGCTGTTTTCTTTTTTTCAGGAGGATGTCACCTGCAATGAGCCGCTTTATGGCGCCGCTCGCTCCTGCATGCCAAGCAGGCCGAGTTGGCTGGTTAAGCCTGATGGATGTGTGTTTGCATTGTGGGAGGTTATTATGCCACAATGACAGGCTGATAATCACTATGTAAATTAAAACGGATTCATTTAGCTCATTTGCACGTTTACACATGTAGTCCGTTTGCAAATTCACCAAAAAGCTTATAAAGGAGACGACGTTACCACGGCAACCACTCGCACGGCTGAGTCCATCCTGCAAACTGGATGTTTTTTGTTATTTCTGAGACGCCAACAACGACCCTTCTTTTCCGATGCTTCCACGTCAGAAAGCTGAAAACAGTCGTCCCACAGCTGTCAAAGTGCCGCGTTCACGTCTAACGGTGGACCGTCCTTCGAGTACACGTGAAGCGTCCCCACGAGACCGCCTCTTCAAGCAGAGCACGCACAAAACTTTATCCTGATACATGTGAAGATAGAAGTGACTGTTTTACTGCTAACGCTGCTAACAACAAACTCACAGTATAAGCTGTGAGTGCATGCGAGAGTAGAGAGGCTGTGATTGGTTCATCAGATTGGCACCTCGTGGCAGACATTGGTCGAAGTTTTTACAGCCTTACAAATTGATAGAGATGATGTTGATGAGACACTCGTAAACTAAAACTATCTGTCATTCCTTTTAATTACGTTTAATTTTTAGCTAACACTAAACTGTTGTTTTATCTTTTAAAAAAAATTACAATTATTGGAGTCAGATTTGTGATCCGTCCAACAGTCGCCTGACTTACACTTCACGCCTTCGGGTGTTTATGGATCCTCTGATTGAAAGGTGCTTGAATTGACTCCTGCTGTTCTAAAACTTCAGATTGCAGCGTCGAAGGGAAACGAGTCAGTCTCCGGGACACGACTGTAAGATTCATGACAAACACGGTGAGAGTCTGCAGCTCTGTTCAGCTCCACTGAACACATGAGATGGGTTTCATTGATTTCATTTAGGGAGGGATTTATGCACAGTGGCACACAGATACACAACTCAAACACACACACACACACACACACACAGACTCTCATAGTATCAGTGTCACGTCTCATTCGAGGCGTTCTGTACACACTTCAAAGGCAGCTAATAAAAAAAAAAATAAAAACCTCATCATGCAAACGTGCAACACAAACTCCATCTTTAATCACACTTGTTGCTTCAGTAGTCATCGTTTCACCCTGCACACACGGTCTGGAACTTTTTAATATCTCATGATTGGATTTGATTTGATTTGGTTTCCTGGAGTCACAATTAAACTGATTCACAACACATTCACCCGTCTGTTATGAAAGCGTTCTTTATGTCTGTGTCGACTGACGTCAGCTGTGCACGAACAAGCTGCAAATTATCACTTGACATTAAAAAGCCCATTGAATTGTGTTCCACATTATTCAGTTCTTATATTTGTGCCTCTGTTATCAGCTGATTGTAATAATGTAAACACACAGAGAGGAAAGGCCTGAAAGCAAGAAAACGTTTATTTATGCAGTTGCAAAATATTTTAATATGAATTTAACATTTAAAGCAGCTTATATGTTTTAATTAAGGTCTTTAATTGTGGGGAAAAGGACGGCGTGATAAATGTAAAGGCTTCATTGCTGATGATGCGTTTGGAGAGCGAGGACGCTTCACTGTGCTCCAAGTGGCTGCTGGTCAAAAGAAATGGAGGACATCAGACAGCCTTCGTTCTACTGCAGGATGGGATCAGTTTTAAACTTTGACGCTGCAGTGAGGAAAATATTTTCTGTTTTCTGTTTTTTTTTTTAGATTCAAACTTCCTGCACAACAGTTTGTTTTACTGGACGAGCTGAGACGGCACATCGTCGTTTATAATCACATCGTTCTGGCCTTCAGTCTGTTTATAATGAGCCATAGAGATAATCAAACACACACACACACACACACGTACAGGCAGCTCTCATTGAAGAGCGATAAGAGGTTCATTATGAAGGTTCAATATCAGTGAAGTGAAAAGAGATAATGTATTATAGAGGCTTTCTATTCCTGCAGAGACTTACAGTATGGACAGTCTTTCTCCTCCAATCAAAACACTGGAAACAATAACAGTCTATATATAACTGAATCTGAATGAGGGGACTAGTCATGCAGCAGCCCGTGCAGTGTGTGTCCTCATCACTGAGCTAAGAAGGAAAACATCACTTTCTAAAACAACTTCAACTCATCAACTCATCGTCTTCAGCTTTTTATCCCCCAATCACAGAGTGACCAAGCTGCACACAAGGCGAGGCTTTCTCAGTCATATTCATGGTCTTGTATATCTGCACCTTATTTTGCACCTATATAAATACTTGCTGCTGTTTTTTATCCTGCACTACGAGTCAATGCAACACTTTTATCTGCACTGTAAAGTTCAAGTTTCAATGACGATAAAGAAAGTCTCAGTCTCGGTCTTGACCTGACTGATCTTGGTCTTGATTCCATCCCTAAATGTCTTTGGTTTCGTCTCGGTCTGGGAGCCATGCTGGTCTCGGAAACGTCTTGGTCTTGGTTTGTGTCGTCTTGGCTACAACACTGCTCCAGCACGGGGAACGAGACGGGAAGTCGTCTGAGAGACACGTCCGCTCTGCAGCGACTGACCCATGGAAAACGTAGCTCGCACCCTGCACATGTGTGTGCGTTACAAGAAGCCGCCATCTTCCAAAAACATACCGGCGTGGCGCTGAGAACCAGCTCGTTTCCGGGTTCTGCTCGTGGCCCATTTCCATGCAGTGAAATGGATCCTCTCCCCACAGAGTGTCACAACAGCAGGAACTTGTGGGCGAGAGAAAAAAAAAAGCAGGAATAATGGACCAAAAAAAAAAATACAACAACAAAGAGCAACTATTTAACCCTCTGTTGCCTGGCAACCATCATTAAACTGCAGCACACCAATGTTTACCTTGAACGTTGCTTCTTGGGTTTTGTGTAAGTTTCTTTTTCAGCACAGATTAAAGAGAGACGTGTAAAACAAACAACTCTTTTCTTTGTCTGCCTTCGTGTAATTAAATCTCACGGTCAGAGGTCACATCGATCAGTAATTAAAGTCGTGGTGCGTTCAAAGACCCTTCATTCAACGACGGTGCATTCAAAGACCCTAACATCAGTCCAACACGTCTGAAACACAACGATAAAAGACAAAGAAGAGTTCACGACTTAATAACACAGTGAACATTATGAAATACTTGACTCTGATTGGCTCATCATCTGCAGGGGTTTGACAGGACGAGCCAGTCGGGCGTGGTCGTTCTGTTGAGAAGGAAGTGGCGTTTGACTGCTCTCAGATTGAGTGAAGTATAAACACTCGTGGAGCCTCTTATCCAATCACGATCCTCGGCCTGAAGTATCTGTCGTATAAAGTGGAGTCTGGACAGGAGTGAGCAGGATAACAGAAATCCCCCTCCTGCGGTTCGTTCACCCCTGAAGGGTCGAGCCTCAGATGTTCGATCCTCGTCTCCTCTCTGACAAAATGTTTGACCTCCTTTTAGACTCGGACGTCGTCAGATGTGGGGCCAAACATTTTCAGGTCACGCCCCCCGACGCCTTGTTGAACACGTCCCTCACCTCATCGCTCAGCATGACCTCGATCCCTCACACAGCGCTCTTATGTTATGCTGCAGCTCTACACAGAATGACTCAGAGGGTTTTTTTGGTCTATTTCTGGGAGACTTGTTGGTGTTCATCATATTGATTTGATTTAAATCGAGCATCAGATCGTGACGTTGGTGCAACCTTTTGTAAAAGTAAAAATCACGGTAGATATTCTATGTTTCCCAAACTTCTCTCTGTTTGCACAAGTGAGCATAAAGCGTGGACTGTAAATATGAACGGCTGAAGACGAGTGATGTCACCTGTGCAGCGTGACCACGAGGACAATAACCAATCAGACCTATCACATTCTTTGTACCAGACTGTGAACATCTTTATCTGTAGGAACGACTCGTGACCTTCTTCGCACTCGATGAACTGCAGGACTTGGCACTTCTGCATAAACACAGAACATTTGACAAGTCATGATAAAACACAATGATTCCAACAGGTGGATTTAAAAGCACGTCGACAGCAGACGCTCCTCATTAAAGCACGCGGCTCTGCCTCTCTTTGCCTGCTGTCATTTTTCATCACTTCTTTATTTTCACTTTCACTCCAGATCTTGAGAAATGATTGCAGGAATTCCAGCGTTGTTCAAAACAATCACACTAATGCATCAGACAGGCGCGGCACTTTTCTGCGTTAATCAAAGACGCATGAGCATGAAGATGTGTGTGTGTGTGTGTGTGTGTGTGTGTGTGTGGGGAGGAGCTCAGACAGGTAGAGGTGATTGAGGGCTTTGTAGGTGATAATGAAAAGTTTGAAGTGGATCCGCTGGAGGACGGGGAGCCAGTGGAGGTTTTGAAGGACCTTGAGTGTTTTGGATGAGTGAAGTCCAGTCTGCAGGTGACGAATGAGATGACGACCTTAATAAGTCAGGATCTCACTTCGGCCTTCCTTACATTTTCAATACAGTTGAATTTTCTGTATTTTGATAACAAATGAAGCTTAGCGAAAGTTCAGTAAGGAAGACTTTAAGTGATCCACAATCAGGTTTCTCAGTCACCCTTTTTTCACGCTATCTCATTTCCGCTGTCATTTTCGAGCTGTCAGTTTGGGCCGTCCGTGGGTTAATCAGCTGTTCTGTCACCGGACCTCATCTAACCAATGGCGCAGCGTTCCTCCTTCGTTTTCGGCCTATCATCGTTCAGCTCTCCTTTTAAATATGATCCTTTTTCTTCCCTAGTTCTTTCATGCTGGCTTCGTGCGCCGCTCCACCTCCCCATCACCGCCATCGTCAGAAGCAGAGTCAACTCCCATCAATTCTTCTCCAACTCGGTCTCATCAAATCATCAGTCCTCCACCACCAGGGTCTGGACTCCATGGGGGGATCTATCCTAATGACGAGCAGGATCTCTAAATCGCATCTTCCACCCCGTAGAGTCCAAGCGCCAAAACGTTCAGTCAAATCTCATTCTGTCAATCCCTTTCTCACTGTCATAAATTCATTCTTAATATCACTTGTCTCTCCTGATTGAATTTCTGATCCAACATCCTGGTTCTTCCCTGATGTACTCGAGAGTTTGGACTCAGTTTTTATTTGACTCACTTTCTATATTATCCACATACACAGTAAATGAAAGACACCCTGGATTAGCTTGGAGCTAAAGTCTAAACCCACTGTGTGTTTGAGAGGGCGGGACTGTGTGTGCTGCTTCCTGCAGACAGCAGGGAGGACTTCACACCAGCCTGGACTCTTCTTCTTGTTTGGAGGAACTTTGCACTGAGCTGAGGAGAGAACTGAGAGTAATGGACGTTTTTCTGGACGCTGCTGTCTTTGGAAAAAAAAAAAAAAAAAGTTAAGCAATGCCATAACTTCATGCAGAATGTAAGGTGAGAATATCAGCTTGCAGCAACATGATCAACTCAGGCAACTTGAGCAACTAGGCACACGGAGCTATCATGGAGGTTAACTTTGGTAACCTAGCAACAATAAGCGCTGGTGAGAGGCATTTTAAGGCTGAGGTCATGAAAAGAGATTTTAATTTTAATCCTTAGTTGTTGCATCCACCACCATAATGCACACCTCTGATTCTGGTGGCTTGTTTATATCTCCTGCAGTCTGGTTGATATTCCGTCGTCTGCTTCACCGGCTCCGACTTGAAGAAGTGTTTTCACTGTTCACATACTTCTAACTGTTGTTCTGTTTCCTGAGTCACACGCAACAGCGACAACCACAGTGATCAAAAGACACTGAGACGACAAAAGGACTATTTCTGTGTGAGAGGAAATCGTTTATGCGAGTCTTTCTATCTGCAAGCCAGCGCCGACCGTGTGCCCGACTTTCTCCTCTCGCTCCCATGTGAGTCTGCTCAAACTCCCACCTCGCCTAATCAAAGTCACAACTCGTGAAAATCAATGAACTCAGCGCCATTTGATGCATTTCCAATGCACAGCGCCCCCCCCCCCCCCCCCCCCCAGCTGATAATGAGCTGGAAACGAAAGGGCTTTATCTCTGCAACAACTCTTCCTGTGTGAGCACAGCCTGTGAAAGCATGATACCTGTAATGTGCCAAGTTGTCTGTCTCGGGGATTTAAAAATACACCAGCATCTTTAACTTGTACTCTGGATGACTCCAGTAATGATCAACGAATTCTGTCTGAAAAGATTGATGTGTTTTTTACTTTCTCACAGTATTTTAACCCCTGTTGTTGACTCTGTTTAGACTGACATGCACGGCCTGATTTTAGCCCGATTTATTTTGAGTTGTTTTGTTCGTTGGGCTGAATTTCACCCTGATCATTGCTCCATTAGTGATGCCATGTACACTTCGCCAGATCTCCCGCTCCCGACCCATCCGATGACTTCCATGCATGTTTGACATTTTGGTCGTCTGACTGCACACACTCGCACAATGAGAGCAGAGCCATGAGCCGATTCCCTGACTTGGATGACCTGTGAGTTGAATCAGTTCATCTATGCAGCAGCAGCAGCAGCAGCCAATCACAGCCCATTTCACCGGTCAAACCAGCGACGGCAACCTCATCCACCACCCTACGCCCAGCTTCTACCATCAGGCTGTGTCGTCCACACAACCACCGTCGTCCTCATTCATGCACGGCCTGCTCCGACCTCCACCTCAGCGGACAACAGGAACGCCGGGAGCACAATAAAGCATATTATCCTCCACGCTCCTGTACAAAGGGTCTCAAAATAACACTTGTTAGAAATTGGCTTTACCCAAAAAATGATTCATGAATGATAATTTAAGAAAAACCCACAGAAAGAAGTTTACCTTGTATATGTCTGTCACCTCAGCATACACTGTTTGTGTAGGAGGGAACTGCACCTCATCCTTTGTTATCCTCCACCTCAGTTCAAAACTCTGAAGTTTAATCAACACAAAACAAAAAGGAAAAAAAAGCCAAAGCAGTCAGCCACTGTGCTAAAAACAGCAGCAGCTAACTGCAGTGGGTGTGGGCGTTCAGTAGCTTGTAGGCGTGTGAAGTTTTTGCCTTTACAGACAGCAAACAGTGCCGATGATCGCTGCTCCCGTCCCTGAAGGAAAGCTAATATCAAAGTGTCAACTGTTCATGTGTTATGTCTAATCAGTGGGGGGGGATACGAACGGCTGGTCCTTCAGTCTGCATGAGGTGATTGATGCAGTGTGGAAAAAAAGAGCTGTCAGCTACACAACTTATCTGTGTTTTAACACAACGGTGAAGAAACAACACTAATGACTTGCAGTAATGAGATCCCAGGTTTACCCGCCTCGGTAGAGCCGATAATCCACCTGGGTTCCTGTCAGACTGTGAGCATGTTGTAGCGTCTGTATGACTGTTAATTTGATCCCACCTCAAAACCCCCCCCCCTGCGCCTGGTTATCAGTATTCTCCTTCTGTTGTGAGACAGTTAATTGGTTTATTCTATTGAAACCACAAAATGGTGCTTTTAGGAGGGTGTTAGCTGGACTAGTTCAGTCTCTGTCTGAAAGGTTTGCTAAACACGATGAGCAAACAATAACCGCTCCTTGTGGGCATAAAACTAAAATGAGATTCAGTGTCTTAAAGAGTGGACTGAGCTTAAGATGTTTTAAAGGTCACATCTCATCCTCCTCTTCAGTTTAAATAAGTGTCGGAGCTCCTCTTCATCATGTGTGTGAAGTGTGTTGTTGTAAATCCACTCTGATCCTGTATTTGATCATGTCTATAAACCCCTCTATTTCAGCCCTGCTCAGAACAGGCTGTTTCTGTGTCCGTAGCTTTAAATATGTAAATGAGCTGTGTCTGACCACGCCCCCTCTCTGGAAGGGCTCGGGTGTACTCGCTGCTTTCTGGCTCCATGTCCTATTGTTCACGGTGAGAAGGCAGAGCAAACACCTAGCTGTGGCAGTGTCTGCCCCTGATCCAGACGCAGCCAGGAAAGCGTCGCCAACCGGACGAGCGTTCTTCGACAGCTCACAAACATGGCGGCCAACTGTGCCCGAGCCGGTTCTCTTTCTCCTGTTCTTTATCATTATCATGTTATTATTGCATAGCAACAGCCATCTGACGAGGTCGATCCAGCGACAGATTAGTTTTCCTTCAGATGTCAGAAGTCAGTGTCTGTCGACTCGTCACAGCAGGTGTGTGTTCTCACACTCTGGTTGGATCGTTGTGTGTTTATTATGACGTTAGGATAAATAAACAGTCATTATGTCTGAGGTCTAGTTTGTGTAACCAGCACATGACCAACCATTGTCATAACCATCATCTATCAGGACCATCATCATCCTCATTAAGGTCATCGTAGGTGTTTGTACAGAGTGCAAAGGAACTCTACGGTTCGAATGGAGTTTGGAAGTTCGAAGGAATTTAGTGAACCAATTAGGCCTCCCTGTCTTCCTGCTCGTTTATACGTCTCTCGCCCACACTGACAGCTCGTCACAGGTGACTGAGTTCATACTGTGAGCTTGTGATGAGCTGACGTCTGCTTATGCAGCAACGCCGCTCGTGCATGTAAGTGAGGGAGCACAGAGGGGAGGGGGTGAGTACAGACGGAGCACTGAGGGAATGCTGAATTCAAAATCCTGCTGGTTTTACAAGATGAGAAAACCTTTAAATCAAATAAATAAATATGTTCTGTTAACGTGTCGTCGCCAGGCCTCAGGCCTCGTGTCCATCTTGCGTTTTTACGGGCTGGCTGGACACTTGCATGAAGTGTTTGTGCACTGAGAATAAAAGTGCTGCACGCCCGTCTTGTCTCTATGACAACAGTCTGTTGACGACTACTACGACTCTATGACTGACACTGCTCCGCTGCTCAGAAAGAAACAAGAAGCCGGGTGCTGCTCCTTCTCTCTGGCTGCCTGCTCATTGCAAACACTCTCTACAATGACTCTGTCACATCTCCAAGTTCCAAAATCCGTGTGTGAAAAGTCACGTTAGCTCTCTGTGAACTGACGAGAACCGTCTCTGAAACGCTCGGAGGAGTTGATTCTCTCGGCTGCCGAGGATGAACTGGCAGCGAGTACACAACGAACGAATGCTAAGTACCAATCAAACCAGGGCAGGGGAGAGATGGTGGGTGTTTGAATATTAATAGTACAGGACTCGCTCTGAAGACCGAGACCGAAGCACAACAGCAAGTAGAGGAATACTAACCTCTTTACATCCGCCTCGAGCTGAATCACAAACTACACACATTGATATCTGACAGCACGTTGAAGTTAATAAAGTCGGAGAATTCGTCTGCATCTTCTGCCTCAGTGTTTCTCAGTCTGTAAAGTTTATATCACAGGAAATGAGCTTCTCTGTGACCAATCTCCACGAGGACGCCGCTCAGGTTGCAATGGAGACCATGAGGCCGTGATATGATCTAACATGATTTATAAAAACGACCATAATTCAGCCATTCAGTCCAATCATCATTCCCTTCATAAAAAGAGCGAGCTTTTCCCGTAACTCTCCCGTGAGTAAGGTCGAGCGTCGGCGCCGGTCTTCCTTCCTGCTTTGAAAGGGAACTTTAATAAAATCATTTTTCACGAGAAACTCCAGGTCTCCATCTCCATCCATTCCTCCACTTGCTAGCTCGCAGTTTTTTTTTGCTAACTGAGGGCTGGCTGGTCAGACATGGGGGGGAGGGGAAAGTGTTTTTGTAAGACAGTATGTGATTGGTAAGATGAGCCTGGCTTGAGTCTGATTGGCTGAGACGTTTTTGTTCTTTCTTCGAGGGACGCCAGGAGAAGCTGGCCTCCTCTGAACAACAGCACGGTCCACGCAGAGTGCATGAAGTGAACAGTGTTATACAGATAGGGCGCTTTTCACCCCGTGTGTTCAACCAGAGCTGAGCTTTACGTTGATGGAAGTGTTTTTACAACAACGAAATGACAGAAACTCAGCAAAAAAAAACAAAAAAAAAAACAGAAGTGGCGATAATTCACATTTTTCTTTTATGGAATATTTGGACTCGGAGAAAAACCGCCACTGCGTGTGACGATGAAACGTGCAGATACTTATCAGAGGTTTCAGAGCATCTCACATTCTGCTCGTCTCACGGTGAGCCTGGAAAGGAGCGAGGACTTTTCGGGGGAGTAATTAGACTAAGATCAAAGCACAGTGACAGTGAGCTTCCTGCAGTGAGCCTGACCTGTGTGATCAGAATCCTCGTCAGGTGTTTTTATCCACGGAGAGGATGGGCTTCAATCTTAAATCAAACTGATACATCGTTTAGCTAATTGTCCTAATTTAATGTTTACACTGTACAGAGAGAGCACAGTCTACCACAGTGAAATTCCTTCATTCTGATTCTTAACACATACCTCACAAAGACGAGGCTTATGTTTGTTTGGAATATGCTGGAGGGCAAAGGGAGAGTGGGATCTTTGGGATTCATCCTTGGGGATGGAGACTTAGAGTTGGTGAACATGATGACATGCTTCGTGTTTCAGTGAGTCCTTTTTGCAGACAGGAGGGATTTTCTCAGCTTCAGCTCTTACCCCCAATTTGCACAAACTCTGTGAGCGCCGCGGCCCTTCGCGGTGAACGGCACAAGCCCCGCCCCTCTGGGTCCACTTCTGGAAGGTGAGCGCAGCCATACATACTGCAAGATCAGGCGGGAAGAACGAGAAAATAAACATGCAAACTAAATGTTTCTCTGTCTTTCTGATGTTGCTTTGTTGGTCATTCGGTGTTTCGTTGATGAAGTGATGAAAAATACCGTCACGATTCTGCATATTGTGTTTTTCTTCTTTCGTCCGGGTTGTTTCATTCTGTCCGGCTGGACGTTCCTGCAGCGTGCTGCATATTTCGCAGCATATTTGAAATGGTGCAGGGAGTCGAGGCGCTGCTGTCGGACCGCGGCGTTCACTGTGGAAACACAAATCATTAACACGAGTGAGAGTGAACTGTGGCGTGGTCCGTGGCGTGCATCGAGTCTGTGGAAACTGAGGGTTTGAAACAGCATTTTTAAAAATGGCGACTGCCACTAATGGGCTTCAAAAATCTGCTTTGGAAACCAATCTATGTCCATGTCTTTAAACAGTCTTAAACAGAGAAGACTGTGAGTTCTTCTGTTTACGAAAGATTCACAACGGGGGATATTTCTGACCGCTACAAGAAAACTGATTGACATCAGAAGTGACCTCCACACATGCACGCCTAAATCCGCCCTGATGAGCAAAGCTAGCACGCTGTCACCTGATCTGAAGATCATTGTAAACAAGACACATTCAAAGTGTTTGTGAGCTCGTCTGAAGTTGGTCAAGGCGAGGAGTGTTTTATACTTCTCAGGACAACAGGTGTGTTTCTGTGAATGATAGACGGCACACACGCAGGCTTTGCAGCAAAAACAGCTTTTGTGCACATTTCTCTCCCCGACGCGTGCTCACTGCCTGCAGAGCGTCTGCCCACCCTCTCTGATGAATAATGTAACAAGTGGTGAGTGGTGTGGGTGGTAAGGAGGGATGGCCTCTCCTCAAAATAGACTCCTGTGCAAAAAGCAGAAGCCTTACAGAGAAGCACACACACTCACTCACTCACTCACTTATGAAACACTTCTGATAGCAAAGTGCCTGCAGTCATTTCAAATAGGACTGCAGATTTGACACACTTCAAGTGAAGGACCACCCCGAATTAGCTACGGTCAAGCAAAACAATTCATGGAATAATGGCGTGCAGGATGAGCAGCTCTATCTGCAGGGAGGGAGAGGGGGGCGAGTTAGAGAGAGGTGTGAATGTGTCCCAGCTGCCAAAGAGAAGATGCATAGGCTAAAGTGTGTGTGTGTGGGGGGGGGGGGGGGGGGGGGGTGTCCTTGTTCACCTCTGGAGTGAGCAGAGCAGGTGAGGCAGAGGGCCGCAACAGGCAGCCAACTCTAATAATCCGCCTCTGGCCACTGAGCCAGGAGTGGACACTTCCTTACCCCCCCCCCCCCAGTTCGCTGTTTGTCAGTGTGTGTGTGTGTGTGTGTGTGTGTGTTCATCCAGAGCACACAGCGTCCTCGCTTCCACACAGAGAGTGAAGCCACTCCAACTTTCCCTGTGCGGGCGGCGTTCAGGGCTGCGTGTGAGGATGAAGAGCGGGCTAAACGGAGCTCAGGTTCCGGGAGGAGGTGCATTAAAGATGCCGGCCGAGGGGACGCTAATGGTGCCATGTGTTCACAAGACATTCGCGTGCACGTTTCTTCCTTGAGCCTCATCAGATGTGTGTGCATGCACTCCGCGGAGAGTCCTTTCCACACGGTGTGCCAGCAGCGGGCGCGTTGCTATTTTTAGAGACAACGTTGCGGTAGAGGAATCAATCAAACTGGGGCTAAAACAGTGCATTCATGACAATCTGCTGCAGCCCTCTGAGATTCCTATCTGAGCTCACCGGGCCACGCGACAGGATGGTGCTGGTGTGTCTATTGTATCGCAGCTGATGCCACATGATGCCTTCTCTTGCTCTGGTGCTCTTGAGGAAAGCACACCGGCGGACTGCAAACTTTTGCGCCATGGAATCCACCACTCTCTCCGGCAACAGTGGCTGCAATGCTTATGGGACCTCGTGTAGTTCTTTCTGCTTTTTACACTCTTAGAATTTCCAAAGAACAATGCAGCTTGTGATGTGAATGAGAATTGTTGGATGAGAAAGAACAAGCAGCGCTGTGATCTGGAGAGAGGCGTTTTCTTCTCCTCTTCTACTTCTATCGGGAGGGAGCGGATTTTTTGCTGGCTCTTATGGGAATTAAGCACTCGTCCCGCTGCATGCTCCTCAGGAGAAAAATGGCGGATTCTGAGAGCAGTGAGGTAAGTGAAGGGAAACCTATAATTTCCCTTAATGAAATATAACAATGCTCAATTTTCCGGACTATTCCCGGAGTCCTTAACGCGCCCTGCAGCATGCGCACTACCTGGAGTAGAAGTTGCATGCCGGACTAACTGCAGCTCTGTCCGGATATAGAGACTGAGAGATGTGTGAGAGGATATTTACCAGCACATACAAAAAGAGGCATTGTGTGCAAAGCAGCTATAGGCGTGAGGATTCCCAGCATCTGGTCTCATGAGGGAAATGCATGCACATCTTACTGGTTTAGTTTTTAGCCGTGTGCTCTGCAGAAGCTGGATGATTGCACTCTCACTTTACTCGCAGACAGGACAGATGCCACAGGAAGAATCTGTCCCCGTCCTCTGATAAAACAGACGTTTATCGGGTAGAGCTCTCTCTCTCTCTCTCTCTCTCTCATAATATTTGGAAAGATCTTAATGTATTTGAATGTCAAATGAAGCAGTTTGAATGATGAGTAGGCTGCAAGCAGAGGGAGAGAGGGAGAGAGGGAGAGAAAGAGCTGCGCTGTCCAAGGTGCTGCAGCACCGTGCAGACAAACACTGGGACCTGATGTGTGGAGCAGGACGGTGAGCTGGAGGCGGGATGTGCCAGCAGCTCACCGGGCTCTCACCGCGGGATGCTGCGGAATCACTTGAACTGCACACCTTTTACAGAATCCTCTTTAGAAAAAAAAATGCGATCATGCAAACCGTATGACCTCCACGAAATCTACAAAAGACCATTCAGCTTCTCTTTAAACTGCACGCTCACATCCGCACAGCATGTTGTCAGTGCTTTGTGGAGTCAGCTGAGCCACATCTGTATTCACAGTGTGACTGCACGCGGAAGCAGCTCTGCTGATTCACCTGCTGTTTAAGGATTCAGACACCCTGTGGAGTTTGAGACAAGAACAGAGTTGCTTCATTAAACATTATTCATGACATAAAGTTCCCTCAAAGGGAATTTATTCACTGTCGAAAGCCTCCTGATTTTTTTTTTTTTTCCTCACTGCACTGGTGTCTTTGGGTAGCATGCAGGCACCTGCTGAATGATAATGAGAGGACCTTATACTGCCCGATGGATGGATGGATATCTGACATCCGCTGCTCCCTGCTCCTGGAACATTTACGTTCCCGGCTGCTTAAGTGCTGTAATGGCAGAAGACCAAAGTGATGATCTGTCTTGACTATAGGAGGGGATTAATGAGAAGCCTCTATAGGCCATAAAAGCCTGTAGGTCATGTATATGGAACATTTCCAGCAGATGCATTGACCACTAACTCGCCTTGCATGACTCACAGCAACCCTTGCTGCATATAGTCAGTTTTTTTTTTTTTTTAAGATTTGTTTTGGGCCTTTTTTGCCTTTAATGATAGAGGGAGGAAGGTGGATAGAGTCGGAAAGGGGGGAGAGACATGCGGGAAATGGGCCACAGGCCGGACGCGAACCCGGGCCGCCCGCGCGCGAGGACTGAGCCTCAATACGTGGGGTCGCGCGCACTGCCGCTGCGCCACCGGCGACCCCCATATAGTCAGTTTTAGGATTGACTGGGCGACTTCCTCTGACACACTGAGACGTCACAGGAGTAATGCATGCAGTGACACGCAGTGAGTGCTGTCAGATAGGACGCCCTTTGGGTCGCTTCCTTCTGTCAGTGCAAACTTTGCACATTTTCAGCAACTGCTGGGGTTAAAAGTGTGTCAGCCCTCGGGGGCCTCATTTGGGCCCCGAGCAGTTTCCTGCTTGGCCTGTTGGAAAGCGGCTCCTCTGGTTGGCACAGGACATTAATTTGTCGTCATTTATTTCGTCGGATCGTAACGTCTGAATATTTACAAGATGAGACTTGATTTATCCAAAAGGCTTTTTAATGATGCAAACCAAGCATGCGTCCCCTGACTGTGGACTTCAGGACTTAAAGAACACAAACAGGTGTCTCGTCACAAAACGTCCTTCTCATATAACACTCTCACCTTGGCGTCGAGAGGAGGATTCAGTCAGGAATAGATCTGCAAATGTGATAATAAGTCCGCTGGGTCAGACTCAAGGACGTGTGTCGACTCGACTCTGAACCCTTCCTTAATCTCCACCCGAGGAGACGTTTGATTTATCCGCAATACAACTTTTAGAAAATCCTAGCAGCTCTCGTATTAATCCAAAATCACTTCTTCTGAGAGCCGCTCTGTAATTATTGACTGTCTGAGTTCAGCTCGGAGAAAAGCTGTTTATCAAATCCTTTTTTTTTTTTTTTTTGAATTCCTCTTTGCTATTTCTTGTTTTTAAGAGATGTCACATGTTTGTCTGCAGTCTTCTAAGCGGAGAGCGAACACGTCTGACGTCGCGTGTCTTCCTGAAAATAAGACATGAAGTGATCAAAGTTACACCTCAATTAAAGCTCATCGTCAGGCGGCTCCAGAAAAGCCTCAGTAATGATCCACATGATGAACATTTTGTGAGAATATACAAAACAGATGACGGTTTCACCTGCTCAGATCAACATCACAGCTTCAAGGATTTAAAGAAGATGATGTTTAAAAGTCAAAAAGCGTTTCCACTCGATGATGTCTGCTCCTTCAGCTCAGAGTGATTTTCCTCTCCTGGAAAGTCCACGATGTCCAGGAACGTCCTGGTCCATTTTAATCCTCTCTGACGACCTCCGCGTGCCGGCTGCACAGTCAATGACCAGGAAGCCTCAGTCTGTCCCTGCTCGCACAGATCCTCCTTCTTCTTCAGGTTTCTACGTTCTCCTCACAGCATCACATGTCCGCTCTCTTCTCCTTTCAGCTCACGTTGCCGACCCTGACCAGTGAATGCGTCTCACCTGATCGTCCTCTTCTTCTCCATTGTTTTTGGGGTTTTTTGTCACGTCTTCCCACACAGGGCGCTGCTGACTGTAGTCGCATCTCAGACTGCCTGAAGTTTTCTTCTTCCCTCTGGATTTTGAGTATCACTACAGTATTTAAACAATAACAGGGAAAAGGGAAATAAACACAAAGAATAATAATACTTCGACCCTTCTCTCAGCAGCACTTACACTTCCTCTCCAAAAGTCCAAAAACTTTCCAGCAGCAGAAACAACAATCTCAATTCTGTCTGATTCTCTTTCTGCCGCACACTTTAACAACCTTTAAAAAAAACTTTATCAAATCTGCAAAAACTGTAATCGTGGTGCTTTCACCCTGAATCGTTTGCTCTCTGTTTCTTCCTTCGGAGGACATTCTTCTTTCTCTGCGTTGTTATCTGTTCACGTTGTGTTTAAAGAACTTTTCAGAGGTTTAAAATCGTCTCATTACATGTTACATGTATGTTGCAGCAGCTGACGCAGCCGACATAGACGTCAACACGTGACTTAAAGCTGAACTTAGAACCTGCAGCAGAAACTTCTGCAGTCTTAAAAGATGAAGAATTAAGATCCCAAGATGTTTGTAAAGATACGTCACATGATGTGTTGGCGGGAACATGTGCGTCTATAGAGCAACATGTTGGACCATGCAGGAGGCGGAGCCAACAACACCTCCACTGTGCATCATGTGTGAACACCTGCTCTGTGCCGGAGCCATGGGTCAGCTTCTCTGTGGAGGCAGCGTATTGTTCTTGGTCATCATGTCGCCGTCTGTGGCGTTTAAGCCCAGCAGGAAAAGAGAGAGGCGGGAGATATTTGAAGGTAGAAGAAAAGAAGAAGAAGAAGAAGAAGAAGAAATCATTCAAACTAGGTGGGAATCAATGACAGAGAAACGACTTTGTGTTCAGTAGATGCGTGTGCTTCACGGAGTAACACCGCCACGTTAGGTCACAACAGAACGACCTCCTCTGTGAGGAAGGTTATCCACAACGTTATCGACTCTGCTAGCTGCACGCCAAAGGCTACTAATGAAAAGAACTAATTACTGACTTCACTTAGGTTAAATCATGATTCATGTGAAACGGGATTTAAATCAGAACTACCCCCCCTCTGTGCTCCCTCTGAAGCCACGCCCCCTCTGTGCTCCCTCTGAAGCCACGCCCCCCGTGCTCCCGCTAAAGCCACGCCCCCTCTGTGCTCCCTCTGAAGCCACGCCCCTCCGTCATCCCTCTAAAGCCACGCCCCTGTGCTTTCTCTGGAGCCACGCCCCTATGTGCTCCCTCTGAAGCCACGCCCCCTCCGCGCTCCCTCTAAAGCCACGCCCCTGTGCTTCCTCTGGAGCCACGCCCCTCCGTGCTCCCTCTAAAGCCACGCCCCCTCTGAAGCCACGCCCCCTCTGTGCTCCCTCTAAAACCACGCCCCCTCACTTCCATGCACGAGCGCCGTTGCTCCAGAAGCTGACCTCAGCTCATCTCTTTCAGCGTGTAGAAACGACCTCGTCTCATTCATCGGTGACGAGCTTTGAGAGCGAGCGAGAGCACGCAAGAGGTAGAGAACGAGCAGGGAAAAGATTTTAAAAAGTGGATCAGGTGGAAATGACCCGACTTTACAAAGACCAGGATCTTAATTCTGAAGTGTCACTGTTATAAACACACTTCCTGTTTGGGTTCACCTGAACACTAATTTATCATTCATTTCTAGAAACAAGGAAATTTGAGACGCTGTAAATCTGTCTCTATCTCTCTCTGCTTCATCCACAATCTGACACACACACACACACACACACACACACACACACACACACACACACACACACACACACTCACACACACACACACACACACACACACACACACACACACACTTCCCAGCTGGCGTCCGAGGTGATAATCAGGGCATTACGGCTGTACCTTCTGTGCGGAGCAGAGCTTTCTTTCTGGCCGTCTGTTGACAGACAGACTGACATCATGTCCGCGCTGAGAGCGTCCCATAAACCCGGCGGACTGTGTGGACTCACTGTGAACTCAGCACGCCGCTTCATGGAGCCGGAGACTGACAGACGAGCTGAGAGGCATGAGATGAAGAGGCTGTTAAGTCTCATCGCTGCCCATGATGTCGAGTCCGTTGCCAGCTTGTCTCCTTTGTTTGCCGTCTTTCTCCATCTTTCCTCACTGAAGTCTTTTCTTTCTCCTTTCAGCACCAACAGTCACTGCCGCAGCCGATCCGCATCATCCAGTCCCAGTCGGCCCAGCCCACCTCGCTGCCCAAACCCGTGCCTTCGGTCCAGCACGGCTCGCGGCCTCCTCTCCCTCCACACACCCCGCATGCTGCCAGCCTGCCCAGCTGCCCTGGACGCGGCAAGATGGCCAAGTTCCTGAACCCGGAGGAGATGACCTCACGGGACTACTACTTCGACTCGTACGCCCACTTTGGTATACATGAGGTATGCACTGACCCTGACCCTGCACTCAGGTCCCTTCAGATGTCTCTAACTAAGGGTGTATTCACACCTAACTTGTTTGGTTCGCTTGAAACGAACTAAAACCCCGGTGCGGACCTTTTGAGTCGGTGTGAATATAAACCATCGAACTCAGGTGCGCACCAAACAGCCGGACCGAGACCCAGCCGAAGAGGTGGTCTCGGTCCGCTTCCAAACCAACCCTGGTGCGGTTCGTTTGAGGTGTGAAAGCAAGCAGACCTCAGTCCGACACAGCTCTAAAAATCTTCCGGCTTTTTGGACATAACAGGCTCCCGTAGCCTCGTGCATTAAGGGAAATAATTGTTTGGTCGCGGAGGTCATCTTCAGTCTATCTTTCAGACACTTTCACTGGTGTTTCATCTCTCTGTTCCTTTATTATCCAAAACATTTAAATCACACAGACTATGAACAGAACAGCAGCAGTCTGATCTTCCTCCTTTCCCCTGCGCTACATACGTCATTTATAATCTCAGCCACATTCATCATAACACCGGTTGATTGCCCACACATAGATCTACATTTTTTACACCATCCATCCATCCATCCATTTTCTGCCGCTTATCCGGGGCCGGGTCGCAGGGGCAGCAGTCTAAGCAGAGACACCCAGACTTCCCTCACCCCAGACACCTCCTCCACCTCTTCCGGTGGGACCCCGAGGCGTTCCCAAGCCAGCCGAGAGACATAGTCTCTCCAGTGTGTCCTGGGTCTACCCCGAGGCCTCCTCCCGGAGGGACATGCCCGGAACACCTCCCTAGGGAGGCATCCAGGGTGCATCCGGACCAGATGCCTGAACCACCTCACCTGACTCCTCTCGATGTGAAGGAGCAGTGGCTCTACTCCGAGCTCCTCCCTGGTGACCGAGCTCCTGACCCTATCTCTAAGGGTGCGCCCAGCCACCCTACGGAGGAAGCCCATTTCGGCCGCTTGTATCCGAGATCTCGTTCTTTCGGTCCTGACCCAAAGCTCATGACCATAGGTGAGGGTAGGAACGAAGATCGACCGGTAAATCGAGAGCTTCGCCTTTCGGCTTAGCTCCTTCTTCACCACGACGGACAGATACAGCGACCGCACGACTGCAGACGCCGCACCGATCCGTCTGTCGATCTCACGCTCCATCTTCCCCCCCACTCGTGAACAAGACCCCGAGATACTTAAACTCCTCCACCTGGGGCAAGGACTCCCCACTGACCCGAAGAGGGCAAACCACCTTTTTCCGGTCGAGAACCATGGCCTCAGATTTAGAGGTGCTGATCCTCATCCCAGCCGCCTCACACTCGGTAGCGAACCGCCCCAGTGCGCGCTGAAGGTCCGGGTTCGATGGAGCCAACAAGACCACATCATCCACAAAAAGCAGAGACGAGATCCTGTGGTCCCCGAACCGGACCCCCTCCGGCCCCTGACTGCGCCTAGAAATTCTGTCCATAAAAGTAATGAACAGAACCGGTGACAAAGGGCAGCCCTGCCGGAGGCCAATGCGCACCGGGAACAGGTCCGACTTACTACAAGGACCGGACCACCCTTAGCAAAGGGCCCCAAACCCCATACTCACGGAGCATTCCCCAGAGGGAAGGTTAGTGTCGGTCACAGCCGATGAAAAACAAAGGTTTATTTTCTTTATGAAAAAGTTAAAACTTTCTTACATAATAAATCTAAAATGTCCACGAAGTAAAACACGGAGCCACGAGGAATCACATGAACGGACATCCACCAGCAACAAACAACACTGAACTGACAGAAAGGGGACGAGAGGCTAAATAAACACAGGTGAAGACAATGAGGACAATCAGAGAGGCAGCGATGAACACCAGACCAGAAACACTGGAGACACTCCAGGATGTGAGAACACACACTCTGAAACATCAAACTGGAAACACACACTCGAACATGAAGTGACAAGCTAAGACTGGTCCCACACTGAAAAACAAACTGGAAACATTATCAGACGGGGAAACCAGCGAGAGACGGAACAACGAGAAAGTAAAGAAATCTAAACTCTGAAAAACTGAAGGAGACAAAAGAGATGAAGGACGAGGGTGAAGGTAGAGCGATGGATGTCAGGGTCCAGACTCTGGGTGGGGGACTCGTCTCTCTGTGTGGATCCCTATAGTGGGGGGGGGGGGGGGGGGGGGGGTCTGTGTTTTAAAAAGGATATTACATTTGTTAAATATTGGAGGGGAAATATAATAAGCAGAATAAATATGTCGGCCCTTCGACGTGTCGTCGCTCTCACAGAGTTGAATCTGTTTCATGGTTTTTATCAACTCGACTTTTCAAATCGATTTTCTCATCGAAATCATCAAACAGGGGAGCAAGTCTGACTCCGACCTGTCAGATCTGTGCTGGTGACAGCTGCAGTGTAAAACGAGACCCCCCCCCCCCCCCTCTGTCTTTAAACAGGGAGGGGCTCCGGTTGTTTGGCTGCACCGACACTTTGACAGCAGCAGATGTCACACAGTTATCAGAGGTAGCTCTCTGATGATGCTCGGGTGTTTGTGACGTTGGAGTGGGCGTCCGTGTGAGGCCATGAGCTGATGTTTGTTCTGTCTGCTCTTTATAACCTTGGATGTGGATTCTCATCGTGTGCTGTGGGTGTTTTTGTGCCGCTGAGCCTCCTGCTATCTGCACAACCAACCTCCCCCTCTAAAAAAAGAAAGCTTGAACCTTCAAGATGCAAGTAAAGAAACGCAGAGTACTAAGAAGTGCAAAACTGAACGTTGAACAAAAGAGATTTCTCACATGCAGAGTCGTCTCACGCGGTCTCAAACTTCCTGCAGACCTGTTTAGATTATAACAAGCTGCATGGACTACACCTTTAACAGACGGAGGAGAAACACACCTGGTGACTGTCCTTCAACAGAGACAACATCTGAAGCTGTTTATGCCTGTAGACAGAGCAGTGGATGAGTCAGGTAGAGAGAGAGAGAGAGAGAGAGAGAGGAGGGGGATAACATGCTATAACAATCTGATTTATCTCTTAAAGCAGAAGTTACAAAACCTGCCAACATTAATAATTCCAGCTGGTTACGACCTGAACGAGAATAAAGAGTCAACCCGGTGGCTGTAAATAATTCAAAAAGACAAACAGAGGCTTCGTCGCCCTCTTAAACCACAAACACATTAAACTGTCATTCAAAAGAAAATATATTGATCCCCTTTAATGCAGAAAAGAAAATGTCAATCCAGGAAGTGCTTCTTTAATCCAGTTTAGAAACTCAAAAAAGTTAGTTTGGCACTCACCGGTCTGGCAGCCTGACTCCTCTCCTTTCCCGGGGTGCTCCAGGATTCCTCTTTCTTTCTTTTACGACCTGCAGCTCGCTCCTGAGGAGGAGGAAACACCGCACGACGAAGAGGACAAACTCCTGATCCTTTTCTTCCCCGCTCTCCTCTGCCTCCCAAACATTTCCCCCTCTCCCTAGGCCACGCCCCCTACACACCTGTGTCTCCCTGGCTGACCAGGTCACATGACCAGGCTCCAGCTAGAAAGAAAAAACATGACCAAAGGATGACACTTTGAGTCAACATAAATATCTGTAGGCCATATGTCCTCGAATTAAAGTCCAGCTGCATCCTGAAGACGTCGTGTATTAACAGGTCCCATTTGACCTTCACACTGACCTTTTTCATCATGTTGGGAATGTAGGTCAGGTGTACTCTCGACACAGAGATGAGGATTGTCTGCTCTGCTTGTGTAGTGTTCTTGCTGCTCTCTCAGGTTTGCTCCTGATCATCGTCTTCATCATATTATTTGTCCCCGCTGAACCAGGAGATGCTGAAGGACGAAGTGAGGACGCTCACCTACAGGAACTCCATGTACCACAACAAGCACGTCTTCAAGGACAAAGTCGTGCTGGACGTGGGGAGCGGGACCGGGATCCTGTCCATGTTCGCCGCTAAAGCAGGAGCTAAGCACGTGTACGGGGTAAGACGGGATTTCTTTACTGTAGCTGTGTATTCAAATGGACAGTCCCATCTGTTATCAGTGAGCAGGTTAGACCTCTGCCAGCCAGCAGGGGGAGCTCTAAATATTCTGCTTTTATTCCCATGCTGACTCCATCCACGTTGATATTACACATAATTAAACTCCCAGAAAAACTGCAGGTCAGCTGAATCTCTCAGCTCTTTAAAATCCAGGTTAAAGACACGCGGCTGCCTTTAACTCAAATATTTTAATAAAGGTTTTAATCTTTTACTCTGCACTGTAACTCTTAAATCCTTTTATATTCTGCTTTATTTTTTAATAATTTTGTTTTAATAATTTCAGTGATTTTTATCTTTTTATATGATTCTAATTTTTCTTTTTAACGCATCTTTTCTTTCCTCTGTCAGGATGCTTATTGATGCACTTTGAATTGTTGTTGAAATGTGCGACATAAATAAACTTTCCTTTCCTTAATAGAGGTCAAAGGTCATCAGGCTGTTGGATATTTTCCTACCTCGGAGCGGCTTGTTAATCTGGTCTGACAGGCAGGTGATAGCCGTGTGTGTCCTCTCGGGGGGGCTGACGGGTTGAGCTGGGGAAATAAGAGGCCTGTGTGCTGGTGCAGATCAAATCACCAGTCAGGCCATGACTGCACATCTAGATTCAGGATGCACAGGATTAGCATAGCAAGGTGTTTTTGTCTCCTGTCTGTAAACAGAGTTGGACTCAAGGGAGGAGTGATTCACTTGTTTTAAGCTACTGGTTGATATTTGGCTTTTCTGTGCGTCTCACTTGTCTGTCTCCTTCTTCTGCTCATCCTTCCTCTCTCCTCTTGTTTTGTTCGTTCGACTGAAATATGACTTTAGTAGTTTTTTATTTTACCTCGCAGTGTTACTGCCGTCCATCTTGAGGGTTCAGTCATCATTAAAATAGAGGCAAAGGTTTCAGGGTTTTACTTCGGCTCACCTCAGACACAGCGGCTCTCAGTTTGAGCTCCGCCTGACACTTTTATCCTCCTTTAAACGTGTTAGCAGCGTATGAAAGATGGGCTGGAGAGGCAGAGAGACCGGGCTCAGGGCCAACAACAACAACACTCTATCACTGCTTTCAAATGAGAAATGATAACCTCTTTCTGCATCCACAGAGTTCCCATTATTCCGTCCAGACCAGAGTCCACACATTTAGTGTTTATTTATGTCGCACATTTCAACGACAAGGCGATTCAAAGTGCATCAAAAAGCATCATGACAGAGGAAAGAAGAGAAACATTAAAATCACCGAATTTATTCAAACATAAAACATGTTCAAGTAAAAATGATCAAAGTAAGAATATAAAAAGAGTTAAAAGTTACAGTGCAAGATTAAAATCTTTATTACGATTCTTTTTTTTTTTTTTTGCATTTGTGACTCTAAACTGTAAATGTTTGATACGTCCAGCAGCGCAGCAGAAACTGAAGTCAACTATAGTTGAAAGAGGCCACGATGCAAACAGGGGCACAGAGACTGAGCCCCGGCCTCTGATGTAAACTGTGTAGTTTAATAGCCCGATGCTACTTTATTTCAATGTTAACCATGATGGTGGTACTCATATAATATTTTCTCATTGTTAAAATCTGCTTTGCATGATTTACAGCTCAGAAATCCTCCTGGTGCATCTGATACTGGCGTCAGTAAAAACCCTCATGTCAGCCACAGCAGCTGCTGTCTCTTTAAGGCCTTCCTGTCGTCTGATTGGCCAGCTCCATGAGAAGGCCACAACATACAGGAGAGCTTTGAATGCACACATTTTACACTCGCTCAATCAATCATCTTTGACCTCTGCGGAGGCAGAAATGCTGATTGCAATGTGGACTTCATGAACTCGTGCAGGTTTGTTAGAAAGCATTTCAAAGTCTGGCTGTTGTCATGATTTCCCGCTCAGTGCACGACTGGCAGGCTGCAGCGCAGACTCAGTGGGGAGAGTGATACCTGCTCAAATGTAGAAAGGTGTTCCTGCTGAGCCTCCAGAGAGAAGGCTGCAGTGACAGTGAGTCCTCCTGACACCAGTGAGAGGTGCAGGAGTGCGAGGGTGTTGTTACTGTAAACAAGCCTCCGGGCATCCGCGCTGCCTCCGACACTGACGGACACTTGGCTAATTCTGTCTCCTCTCACACAGAGCCGGAAAAAAAGACAGGAAATCGTCACTAAATCCAGGCTGTCATTGGAAGGCCTATTATCACACACTAACAGCACAACACGCTCACACACCTGGTGCAGCGTTAGCCTTTAGGCGGAGACATCAGCGGTGTGTGTGAGCAGATGACCTCCGTCACCTTCCTCCACTAACAAGCAGCGGAGACGAGGCGACGCTGATATCCAGGCTGTGCATCCTGTGTGCATGTCAGTCGAGGTTCCCTCGTGTGACACACCTCCGCTGAATACGAGATTTGTTTTAAATATACACGTACATGCATGTAAAAGTAAAAAGGTTGCTTGTCGACAGGTAAGCAGCCAGCTGATTGGACACCCAGACCGGTACGTGGCCCCTGCAGAGGACCAAATGTGCAAATTTTGCAGTGACAGTAGAAAAACCTACTCAAACGTAACATGCATGCAGTGAAGACCAAAGTTTGTCCATGAAAGTCTCCAGACTGGTGAAGAGCGAGTCACGCAGCGTCACTGGATCAGATCAGCATGAGTCAGCAGTTTTCTTAAATTTGTCTCCACATAATCTGGGAAACATCTGCCCGTTGGTACAAACACACGTGGTGTTGTTTGTTGAGCACGTTATGTTCAGTGGGATGCTAATTTTGTCAGCCAGTTAAAGGCATTTTCCAGTATGCGTTAGCATCAAGCTAACAAACCCAGATGCACATCGATCCATCTGAGAGAAACTCTGCCAACTCTGGGAAACGATCCACCAGCCGACCACTGGATGTGAAACAAGGGAAAATAATATTCTTAGTATTGATACCTGTTATGTTACCACGGCAACAACACCAAACAGTAGTTAATTTGTTTTGCCGCAAACGTCCTGCACACTGTACTCTAAATAGCATAATAAAAGTAAAAATAAAATTAAAAGTTGCCCAAATATTTGTGCAATTTAGAATCCGTGCTCTCTCTCTCTCTCTCTCTCTCTCTCTCTCTCTCTCTCTCTCTCTCTCTCTCTCTCTCTCTCTCTCTCTCTCTCTCTCTCTCTCTCTCTCTCTATCTAGCTTCTATACTATAAATTATTAAGACCTCAGAAATTGGGCGTGCGGCCCGAGGGCTAATGTGTTGGACGAAGGGTTGTCAGCAGATAGATATGAAACGAGCATCAATCAAACAATACTGATAACTGTTTTGACACCATGGTAACAGAAATAGAAGTCCCAGGTACCAAACCGTTCAGACGTCCTGCTGCTCGGTTTAAATTGCACAAATACGTCGACAATGTTCCCGTACAGCACTTTAGCTATTTTTTTAGACATTTAGAAAAAGAGTAAAAAATGTTGACAACCTCAGCTGGAGTGGAAACGAGAGGTGTATTAAGCGATGCTTCCTTATTGGTCCACCTGACAGTGGGCGTGTTGTTCACTGAGCATGTCTAATTGGTTTCTGCCTCTGAAATAAAAGAACTCATTTCCCCAGATGTTGTGAAGCACAGCTGGGTGCTTCTATCTTTTTCATCCGAATCTCTTTTCATTCCAAGAGCTTCCAATCGCGGCCTTACCTTTTCTTTTTTTTTTTCACCCAGAGTTCATTCAAGGGTCGTCTGCTTGATTACAACCAGATGGATCTCTGGCTGCGCCCCTCTGATAAACTGAGAAGGTGGAACAGGGTGTTCACGCTCAGGTGGAAATCTATAAGCTCAGACTGCTCGATGCAGTAAGAGGATAGTATTGACAAATGCCTCCTGCTGGATTGGGCTCTAATTCAGTTTGGACGCCGCTCACAAGAGAAGTGTCTGGAGTTAATTGTGATGAATGACGACCACTTGTTAAGTTACAACTCTATAACTCCTGGAATAACGATAAATCAGCCACACGCTCAGCCACGGGTGGGCACGAAATACCTCGAGACTAGATCAGCACTCTGTGAGGATTCAGGAGTGGAAAATGTGAAAGAGGAGAAATGGGACAGGAGAGAAAGCAGCGCGGTCCGGATCATTTATTAGACTTGAAAATGTCACGGTAGTAATGAAAGTAGAAGCTGAAGATCCCAGCGGGACTCGACGGCTGGTTACAGTTGAGTAGCGACTAATTGTTGCAATAATGACTAAAAAGCAGGAGGCTGTGGCAGCGTTTCGGAGGCTGCTCACCGTGTGTGTATCTGCTGATTCTTTCAGCGCTGATTTAAACTCTGCACACGTGAGGCTCGCCGCTCACCAGCGTGATAAAACGCCTTCTTACCGCTCCCCACACGCGGCGTGAAGGGGAACTCAAAGCTGGGTTTCTCTTCTTCAGCCTGCTCCAGCTGTGAGTTATGTGTCTCCTTTGGATGCATAATAAAAACCTGATTGAGTGACACGGTTCACTCAGTGTTCTTTGAGGTGTGCAGACCAGGAGACATATTTAGATGATGTAAAGATGAGCTTGTGTTCTTCCCACTGGGCGCCCCCCCCCCCCCGTGATGGAGAAATGACAGATTTATTATCAGGCTGAACTTGATCACAAAGGAGTCAGGGTGCAGGACGATCAATCAGGAGGAACTTCAAGTCCTTTTGATGGTTCCTGTTCCGCTGAGCGACGACGAGCAAATCTGAATCAGAAGACAAATAAACGAGCTCAAAGTGTTCTTAACTTGAATTACAAGATGCCTGTACTTTATCACGGTTGTCATGCAGAGCCTCAAATGTCAGTAAATATGAGAGAATTTCAGGCTCGGTTTAGACCGTGTTAGCGTCCCGGTTTAGCAGAGCTCCTCAGGGATCCTGAGCTTGAGTTTATGATGCTAACTAAGTCTGATCAGCTCCACTTGAACGTACACAGTTGCAGCTGATTCGACAGTTTGCATCCTTAAAATGCATCGAAGGCAAACTTCTTCGGGACGAGAAAGGAGAAACAAGCTCAGGGCGTTAATTTCATTTGTGTTTTCTCTTTTGGTCTGACAGATCGAATGTTCCAGTATATCCGAGTACTCGGAGAGGATCATCAAGTCCAACCACCTGGACAGCGGTAAGAGCTGCAGCTGCTCCCCCCCCCCCCCTCCCCGCTCTCTCTCTCTCTCTCTCTCTCTGTCTCTCTCTCTCTCTACTGATGATGACACTGCATCCAGGAGCAACAGCTGCAACAAACCTGGCCGTTCATTAAATTCACACTGCGGACATTTTCCTCTGTCGTCACGCTCAGGGTTCAACATTTAGGGCTCAGTACTCACGAAGAAGTGATCCCAGAGGAGTGTGTGTGTGTGTGTGTGTGTGTCTGACTGTGTGTGTTGATATCATATAAAGACGTGATGACGGCTGAGTTTAGTGAAAGCTGTCTGTAGAGGGCTGCAGTCTTTCTGCAGAAGGACTTTAAATGGTGGTTGTGTCTGTGAGGATCCCACATTAAGCACCGGACAGGATCGTGTTGTGTTCACGTCAGTTTTTCTTTTTTTTAAAACCTTCTTCCCCGTAGCTCACTGAGCGTGCATCGACAAAGTGACCGGCCTTAAAAACTCATCTGTGCACCGGCAGTGTGACGTATCACGTACGAACAGAAGAGAGTTCACACGCTGCGCTCTCTCTCTCTCTCTCTCTCTCTCTTTGATCTTTGATTTGAGGTTGATATCCTCGCGCCCCGTCAGTGTAAAGAGAAAATAGTCCTGGCCCGGTTCTGTTTATCATCCTCGGTGCATGCTGGTGTCCTTTTTCTGCCGTGTTGCAGTGATCACCATCTTCAGGGGAAAGGTGGAGGAGGTGGAGCTTCCCGTGGAGAAGGTCGACATCATAATCTCCGAGTGGATGGGTTACTGCCTCTTCTACGAGTCCATGCTCAACACCGTCATCTTCGCCCGCGACAAGTGGCTGGTATGTTGTGTGTGTGTGTGTGTGTGTGTGTGTGTGTGCGTGTCAGCTTCGACTCAGTTAGTCACGATTCACTTCATACTGTTTTGTCCCTTCAGGCTCCCCGTACAGTAGTGATGGTGGTTATTTCACTACCTGACCTGATGACATCACACATTGACCTCACTTTGGGATCACTAACCACTTCCTGTTTCTGGTGCCTAACTTCCTGTCCTAACCTTCCATCTACTCAAAGGGCCTTACTTTATTTCAGAATAAAAGCGGGGTTAAAGTCATTTCAAAATAAAAGCTTCACAATTTATATTTATAAATGCAGGAAAATAGAATTTCAAACATCCTGATTTATTACAGAAAAGGTGTAAAATAATCGTTTGAGAGCCATGAAATGTTAACCAGGTAAACGTGTCTTTTAAACATGACTGTGTCACGCTGTGGTTTGTTGAATGTCTTGTCCTTTAAAATGTCTGATCTTGTATTACAAACACCTTCCAGAGGAAAAGCTAACACCTCTATAATTCAAACGTGTTCTTGGCTGAGGGATGAAATGTCACCGGCGCCGTGATGTGGACCTTTTCTAATGTGTGCAGGATTAATTGCAGAGTTATTTCCCCGGCTCGTTTGTCAAACAGAAACCTGGCGGATTAATGTTTCCTGACCGAGCCTCTCTGTATGTGGTGGCCATCGAGGACAGGCAGTACAAGGACTTCAAGATTCACTGTAAGTCCACTCTGAGAGGGTGTGTGTGTGTGTGTGTGTGTGTGTGTGTGTGTGTGTGTACTCTCTCTAACATGCTTACATTGTAAACAAACATGTTCCCGTCCTGGTGCATCGTGCTCACACACATATCAGCTCCTGAACGTCTCCTCAGGGCGAAACACTGCCAGCGATAATTGATATCATGAGTCAACGAGCCTCTCCATGTCTGCTTCATCCCACTCTCAGCCCGCCAGGAGGGCGGTGGGCGAAGCTCCGCTGCTGGACGCGGAGTCCGAGTTAAGCCGGAGCATCACCCTGCTGACACGAGGCGTGCAAACACAACAATCACCAACAAGCCTCCTACTCACACTCGCCCACATATCTGGGAAATCAATCCGATTGGCTCAGTGTAATGACGTGTTGGAGTTACATTTAATCAGCCGTGATTCTTCCAGTGGCACACATTGACCTCAAACGTGTTTCTGTCCGAGCAGGTGGCCTGACGTGACCTTCAGCCTGAGGCAGAAGTGGCGTCCTTATTGTGCTCGTTAGTGCACCTCTGCTCTGCAAGCTGCTTTTATTAAGTGGGCAGCAACAAATGCAAATACAGACATGAGAAAGTCCCCGGGGGCGTGTGACCTCCTGCTCATTAGCATCCACTCTCAGACTCTCTCTCCAGTAGCTCTGCTCATGATAGAGATGTTTGCTCACACACACTTACTAAAACAGCTCAATGAATTATGTATGTGAGGGCTCAGCCTATCCGAGCGGGAGGGGGGGGAGACGGACAGGAAGTCCGACTCTCGTGTGGTGGAGAGGAGATGAAAGGGCCCCCAGTGAAGGAAGGGGCCCCTTCAGTAAGGACGTCGTCCTTGTCTGCGTTGGTTTTTCTCTGAGTCATAAGTGTCACAGTGAAGTGATCATCACTCTTACCGCTGAAAACAAAAGTGAACTTGGATATAAGATGCTGCTGATACCATGGCAACAGAAGTAAAAAGTCCCAGTGAGCCATCGTCGTCTCCAGCTCAGACTCTAAACCCAACAAAAACATTGGAAACATTTGGATTGGTGCGTTGGACTGCGTGCACGCTCGCCTTCTTTACTTTGTGTTTGTGAAACGTCGACAGCAGGCGGGAGTTTGACGGACTTTTTCTTCTCTTTCAAACATTTATGAATTTGACTCTTTAAGCTTTAAAGCCAGTTTCCACAGACGTGTTTTTATCCCCTGTAAGGCGATGTATTGTTAATATTATGATTATTATTATTTCTCCGTGCACGCTCCGCTCCGTCAGAGCCGTTTGCTGCCTCTCCTGTTCCCATGGTGAGCGCCGCGGTCCGCCTCAGGCGTGTTCCCGCAGTGCTCTCCTTCAAATATCATGGCTGCTGACACGTTAGGGAAACAGAGCCAGCAGGGCAGGACGCGTGTCCTCCCACAGAGGGTCAGCACTTCGCATTGACTACGTGGAAATACACCGAAGTGCTCAGTAAGAAGACGACAGATTGGAACGTTTTGAATTGTGTGGTGTTAAAACAAAAACAACCTTCGTTTAAATCTTTGAATGAAGTGGTTAAAGTCATATCTCAGGGTGGGTTTGGGTCTTGGAGGAGGAGCCCGATTAGATCACTTTTCACGGGCCAAAAAAAATCCTGTTGATACGCAAAAAATGTAAGCTTTGTTAAAAGAGTTGTTGTCCACCTGTTGGCCTCTCCTGTGGTGAACGATGAGACGTGTTTGAAGTGTGACGGGGCAGAACGATGACTTTAGTCATGCTGTGTTTTTTTTCAGGGTGGGAGAACGTCTACGGCTTTGACATGACCTGTATACGTAACGTGGCCATAAAGGAACCGCTGGTGGACGTCGTGGACCCCAAACAGGTGGTGACCAACTCCTGCCTCGTCAAGGTTGGTGCAACATTCACCTCTCAAAGCAGACAGCAGCATATTCACGCAGAATCTGGAACCTTTGGCCTGAAGCCTGCTGGTTTCTGGTTTCTTGTCTGAATCGTATCAAACACACAAGAAGACTAAAACTGAGACTGAGACTGAGAGCGTGCGGTTTGATAGGACGAGGCCCAAACATCCATGTGACGGGCGCTAACATGTGGTGAATATACGAGCAGAGCCTGTGCAGCAAAGACTGACTATAAGAGCCGCTGTACTGAGGTCACGTGACTCAAAGACCCCTCAGGTCACCTCAGTACAGGACGATTCATCTCAGTGTTTGTGAAGGAAAGTTAAGTAAATGTTTGTTCATACAACCCTTCACAAAGATGCCCAAAGGACACCAGTGTGTGATCATTACTGGTCACACTGGTCAAATGCTCCATCGAGCTGGAGCCAACAGGGCCAGAGGGACAGGAAGTCAGACGAGGAAATGCACAGAGCATCTGGCCCCTTTCAAAATAAAACTCAACAGACTCATATTTTCCAAACACTTTATCAACGTCACGTGAAAACAGGCACCGACTGAACGAAGCGACATGAGAGACAAAGGCGACGTGTTGTTTGCACTCGTGTGTGCAGCTGATCACGGCTGCGAGCGCCGTCCGACAGCTTTCACCGTCATCTTACCGGTCAGATTTAAAACAAGTTTTAGTTTCAGCTAGAGAAGATTACAACATGCACAGTGTGGTCAGCCATGATCATGTGACCTTGACCCGTGAACATGCAGGTGTGAGTATGACCTTGATGTGTCATGGCGACCTCTCCGCTGTCACTGATTGGCTCCCTCCGCTCTGCCTCTGGAAACATTCCTTTGATCAAACCTTCACGTCACGATGCCGAAGCACCTCGATGTCTTCCTGTTTTTGTTTTCCTTCCTACCAGTCTGTTTGTTTTTGTTTACAGGCAGTGAGACGTGAAAAAAAGCAGCGTGCGAGGTTAATAAAAGAATCAGCATGTAACTGGCTGCTGCTCTTCGGCTCTTGTAAACCCCAACGATACCCCGCAGATGGGTTTTATTGATTTTAAATGTATTACAGGATGACCTCATTAAAGTGGAATAGGCGAGGAGTCGTACACGCTGGACCTCGTGTTATTAAACTGATTCTCCAGTGAGGGTCATTACCAACTCTAATCCTGCAGACAATAATGAATCTCACATTAAATATCTGCACGATACTTAAACGTTGCATTCAGCCTGCAGAGGCTTTGTAAACACCGCTCTGAGTTACAGCTCCGTCTTCAAGTTTGAAATGCGACTTTGAGAAGTTTATCTGCACTTTATGAGTGATTATTTCATAACCGCAGCAGGAGATGGACCCGATGTTATTGTTGTTGTGTTGTTTTTTTTATTGCTGCCAAACATGAAGCATAATCCTTCACAGCTAGTGTGGCTCCTGGCTCCACCGCCAACAAGCTAGTCGTGAATATTTATAGGCTCCAAAGGTACAAGAAGCCTGCGTGTTCCCCCCGTGCGCTGTGCTTTCAGGTGAGCTGCACTGCACTCCCCTCTGCTCCTCAGTAATCGCAGCTGACATGATATTTTGGCGTGAGTACAGCGAGGATGTGGATCATCGGAGCTCGGAGCGCACGGTCGACTGGGACGAAGTGACTCCAAGCAGGGGACATTTACAGCACAGAGCATGAACAACACCTGCAGCCTGCTGTCCTACTTCCACAGTGGTTCTGCTCTCTGTCTCGGGACAGTCCCAGTGCGGTGTAAGGGAGACCATTACTATGTAATTCATGCAGGTATAAGCTGTGCTCCTCTTCTTTACAGTCAGGTTTGGGGAGGCTGGAAACAGCAAACTGAAATACTACCATCCATCCGTCCACTACCCAGCTGATTCCAGCTGTCATTGGGCGAGAGGCGGGGTTACATCCTGCACTGTTGGCCAATCAAACACTCACATTCACACCTACAGGCAGTTTAGAGTGAGCAGGTGACCTAACCAGCCTGTGATTGGACCGTGGGAGGAAACCGGAGAGAACCTCCACGTGCACGGGGAGAACATGCAGAGAGTCAAACCACTGTGGAGTCCAGATGATAAATGATGCAATGATAACAAGTGAAAGCAATCAAACGTTATTAGTGTAAGTGGAAATGATGAGAGGTGGTCCTGCATGTGTGCCGAGGAACAAAAGAATAACAAAACAGGAAGTTCACACTTAAAAAGGCAAAAAAAAACAAACACTGAAATAAAGTAAAAAAAAGTAAGGTAAGAACAATTCAAATGTGTTAGTCTCAGTGTTATTCATCTTCAAGTGTCTTTGAAGCTAATTCCAGATGTTGGGTGTGTTAAGTAGTTACAGCAGACCTTCATAACTCTGTGTGCATTTCAGGGACCTGCAGGGAGAGCGAAGACAAGCGTGTATTTGTGGCGTCCCTCGATGAGTCAAAGAAGTTGACAAGTTTCTTTAAAAGTGCTTTTTAAATTCCGAGCTGCAGTCGCACTGCACCGCTGCAGGTTTAACCGTCTGCACGTCCAAAAACCAGAACTTGATGCCGCTCTCATGTCCGTGTCCTGAAAATGTGCAGTGTGTGCAAGAAGACTACAAGCTTGGTTTTGTGCACTCACTGAAAAAGAAAGGAAGCAAACAGCTCCAGCTAGCTCGACTCTCTCCTCGATAAACCTCCCAGAAAATCTCATCGTTAAAGCCTGATCTCATTTATGTCTTTAAGTCGTTTCAAGTCTCAGCATCTCAGTCTCGATGTTTCCTCATGGTCAGACATTCTGCACAAATATAGCTCTTAGCTTAAAAGCATATTTCCTTAAATATTGGATTCATAGGACGAACAATACGACTTCTTAATAAAGTGTACTCGCTTTTAACTCCACCGACACGAACGCGTGAAGCGGCCTCGTGTATCCTGCCGGGGTTTGGAGCGTTGGTTGCACACGTCCTCAGAGATGCTGCATGCGTGTCACGTCTGGGTTTACGTTTGAGCCCTTACTCGCTGTGACTTCACTCCTGCAGGAGGTGGACATCTACACGGTGAAGGCGGAGGACCTCTCCTTTACCTCCACCTTCTGCATGCAGATCCAGAGGAACGACTACATCCACGCACTGGTCACTTACTTCCACATCGAGTTCACAAAGTGTCACAAGAAGACCAGCTTCTCTACAGGTAGGTCGTCTCCCACGCTCCTCAACCGAGCGCATGTTTTCACCCCACAGCGGCAGAGCGACAGCAGACGAGTGAGAGGCATAAGTGAAGTTACAGCGCCCCCCAGAGCTCAGCCTCAGTACCTCCCTCTCAACTCAGGTGCTGCAGAACTTGACTGAACCTGTGGCGCGTTTCCTCGTTGTTTTTAATGAGCGATCTGATCATTACATCAGCAGTAAGCAGGAGGGGGGGGGGGGAATGTCAGTGTTTTATGTATTTGGCTTTGAGAGGACGTGTTGTGCTCTTGATTTTCATTTTTAACTCAAGCGGAGACCTCCAGTGTCTAAAAGTGAAACTAAGACAGAAGTTAAACGGTCCCCTTGAGGCTGGCTCTAAAAGACCCAGAAGTCCCAGCAGAATAAACAGGTTTACAACCTGCTACAAAAAAAAAAAAAAAAAAAACCAACAACTTTGGCTTGGTTAGTTATCGTCTCTAACACACTGTTTGTGATTCATTATTTCTTATAAATAAATCACCTGTGTTGATTTAATAAGGACACAAGTCATGCATGATGTGCTGCCCTGCCTCAGCTGGCTCTCACCAGCATTTCCAACATGGCGAGCGCCATAGATGGGCTTCTGAAACAAACTCATTAGAAACCAAAGGGTGGCGTCGCCGAGCGTTCATCCATGTCTGTATACAGTTTCTGTTTAAAGCCCAGAATGCTAAAGGCTCATGATCGTCCAGTAACCTGTTCACACTCATGTCCACACTATTACACCAGCCTGTCAGCTCCAGCCCTTATATGGGCGTCTTGGTTTAGAGCAGCTTGTACCTGAAACACAGTGACAGATCCAGCAGCAGAGCTACAAACACAACACACATCCAGGGAAAGAAAATCCATGTAAAACATACAGGATACTTCATAAACAGACTGACAGCTTTCAGTTCAGTTACATGATCTCTGATGCTTTCATGAAAAACTGCGAAGATGTCTGAATCCTTTCTGAAGTGTTTGAGATGATGAGCGAGTCAGGCTCGTTGTTTCCTTCACTTGAAGTTCTGCAGTCGCATTATGAGAGGATGCATCTTTTAACAAACCGGACCGGGAACGTCGCACTGCAGGAAGGAGATTCACAATCTTCTTTCAGATGGTCTGTCGATGTTTTCAGGAACACGTGAGGATGATGAAAGTGACAGAGGAGGGTCAGCTTGAAACCGATCCGTCTGTTCAACAGTGTGCCGCATGTTTCCAGCCTGTGTTTTTATTCTCCTAACAACCTGTGTGTGACTGACCTCTAGTGGTTGTTTCAAGTATTGCACATTAAATCAACGTGTGCGTGCAGGAGGTTTTATTGTCAAAGGTGAGAGAGGACAGTCAGGATGTTGCCCCCTTGATACTCATCATTTTATGTTTTCCCTGCAAATCTTTGATGAATAGAATTTTTTTCATCTTGTGGTCAAACCCAATATGTATGAAATCTTTATCTAAATATCTAAATCTTTATCTAAATCTCCTTTTAGCAGATTTATTTCTTCTGTCTTCTGTGAATGTTTTTCCTTGACAGACCTGAAGAGGTTTTTTCTGCAGATCCTTTAAGGAACACACGATGGAGCAAAAGCTTGACTTGGCTCCCATCATGTAAAACACACACACACACACACACACACACCGAGCTGACAAAGATTTTTATTTTTTTTTGCTGCTTCTGAATTAGCATGAGAAACAGAGCGAGCTTGTGATTACCCAAAACAAACAGAGGAGCCAGGCCTGTGCAGCAGCCCTGCTGATTGGCTGACTCTTTAATCAGTGGCCTCACAAAGAGCTCGTCTGTAAAGGCGGAGCTGCTCCAGGGCCGGCTGGCAGGAATCCTCTCCATGCCCCACAGATCTCTTCAATCTGAGGCCAAGCGATCTGTGACGGTCAGAGCATCGGTTAATGCTTCTGTTTGTTTTGGGCATTTCGTGTTTTCCGACACACACACAACACATCACGCAGATGGATGCACCGAGACGAGCACGATGAAAAGGAGGCTGATGAAACAGCAGCAGCAGAGAGATCAAGAGTGAAGTCAGACAGACGTCCGCTGCCTTTTGATTCAGTGTTTCATGTTGAACTCAAAGTGGAGTTACCTGCTCTTTCTTCACCTCCAACGCCGTCTGTGTTTGCTTCACCCACACCGAGTAAAAAAAGACACCGTTTGTCTCGTGTCGCCCCATAAACGACCTTTGTGACACCAGAGAAGGTCGTGTTAGAGAGAGGAGGTGTTCATCACTCACATCTTTACTGCTGCCTTCTATTTGATGTGTTGAGACCACACGAACCGAGACCGGAGTGCTCTGAGACCAGAACAAGACCGAGACGAAAACCCAGATTATAATAGTTTTTTAACTAATTAACTCAGGGCTTTCTAATTAATTAATCGAAATTAACCGCATTTTAAGTGCATCACAATATTTGCCCTAAAAAGCAACACTTCTCAAATTAAATGGATTTTGGTGGATGAGTGAACACAATGCATGCGGTGTTATTTGCTTCTCAGTTTCATAAAGCTGTTGGATCTTGTGTGAAATAGTTTTTCTGCACAGCAGCTGGAAAGTTGGATCACACATTGCTAACTGTAGCACATTTTCTAACCCCTCGTCTTCTACCACTAATAGTGGTCTACAGTCCAGAGCGATCAATTTAGCGAGTTAATTTGTTTATCAGACGTTGAATTACTAATTTTGGTCCAGAAGACAGTCAATTGGTCGAGTTTAGGCTGCAAACGCTTCTTGTTAGTACTTGTGGTGAAGCTAGCACAAAGCTAGCAAGAAGCTAGTGACAAGCTAGCAAGAAGCTAGTGACAAGCTAGCACGTAGTGATGACAAACAGTTCTGCGCTGTTTATGAGGCAAACTGTGAATAAATGCGTTAAAAAAAAACACATTATTTTCTTGTAATTAATCCTAATTATCGCATTAAAGTCCCACCACTACTTAATAGTCATCTTGTGTGCAGCGGGCGTTTCACTCACATAGACAAAGGAAGCAAAGGAAGTGTTGGCCTTGCTGTAAAATCCAGACTATCCAGTCTGAGTTTTTTATCCTGAGAAGAGACCGGGACCTTCATAAAGTGGTCTACAGGTGGACACAGTCACAAAGAAAGATGGCCGACAGAGGCTACATGAGAGATTGATTTTTTCAACCTTTAGACTTGAATAATAATGCACCTCCTCCCTATGCATTGTGTCACATTATTAATCTTATATTATGCACACATTAAGAGGGTGAGTGTGTGTGTGTGTGTGTGTGTGTGTGTGTGTGTGTGTCCCAGCTCCAGACGCTCCGTACACCCACTGGAAGCAGACGGTGTTTTATCTGGAGGACTATCTGACGGTGAGGAGAGGAGAGGAGATCACAGGCAGCATCGCCATGAAGCCCAACGAGAAGAACTCCGTGAGTATCTGATTATCACATCGATCACAGTCGCAGTGACACCAGCAGTTTGTTGAATCTACATCCACGTGTGTGTGTGTGTGTGTGTGTGTGTGCCAGGATATAAAGACGACACATGTAAGCTACATATTGTTTCACAGTTCTCATCTTTATATTTAAGCTCAGATATGAGTCACGTCCTGCTCTGGCGGCCTGCAGCAGATTGTTTCCTCCCCCGTGTTGGCTGACGGTCAAACACATGCAGCCGCACTGCGGTGACTCGCAGACAAACAACAACGCCAGATTCTATTGTTGACCTTGTAGAGCATCCTCTCCTCCCCCTCTGGGAGCTCGGGAGGCGAGACCGGCTTCATCCTGATGTCTCACACAAACAGTCTGCGCTTGTTGAACACCGTGTTCGGCTGTCAGGTCTCAGTGGAAACGCTCTTATGTCCACAAGAGTTCTCCTTTGATCCCCCGTCTCCGTCAGCGCTGAAAGTCTGTCGTGATTCGATCCTAAATCTCCGCTGTGTGAATTCTGAATTAATTTATGGATTTTAATATTCAGGGTATTTTACATGTAAAGGCAGGGTTGGTCATTTTTTCCAGATCCATTTTTAAAGATTTAGGTTGAAACTGTCTTTAGGTCCTAACAGACATTAATAACTCAGGTTCTCTGAAACTGGAACAAAGTAAATCCATCATCTGTATCAGTTTGTAAGTCTGTAAAAACTTCAACCAATGTCTGCCACGAGGTACCAATCTGATAAACCAATCACAGGCTTTCCTGTCTCCCTGCTCTCTGATGAACCAATCACAGGCCTCCCTGTCTCCCTGCTCTCTGATGAACCAATCACAGCCTCCCTGTCTCCCTGCTCTCTGATGAACCAATCACAGCCTCCCTGTCTCCCTGCTCTCTGATGAACCAATCACAGCCTCCCTGTCTCCCTGCTCTCTGATGAACCAATCACAGGCCTCCCTGTCTCCCTGCTCGTTCTCTTCCTCTTGCGTGTTCTCGCTCACACTCAAAGCTCGTCACTGATAACAGAGTTTATACTGAGAGTTTACTTACGGCTGAATGAGAGATGAGACGACGTTTCTACACGATGAAGAGATGAGCTGGAGCAATGGCGCTTGTGTATGTAAGTGAGGGGGCGTGGCTTTAGAGGGAGCACAGAGGGAAGGGAAGGAGGCGTTCAAGGAATGCTACTTTTAAAGTCATGCTAGCATTCAAAGATTTCCTGCCCTTAAACAGAAACATAAACACATCATCCTTGCGTATGCTGCGGTGGATTGGAGCCGCAGCATGCAACATGCATATGACCACTAAGAGCAGCGTAGAGTCGTGCGGTGATGAGTAATGAAACCTCAGAGACATCAGAGATGCTAAAACAAGGGCGGAAAAATGTAAAGAAAAGTTAACAGATTAAGTCGTGTCATAGCAACAAAAGTGCGCGCCTGATCGTCTTTCTTTCCTCCCTCTCGTCACCTGCAGCGGGACTTGGACTTCACCTTCGAGCTCGACTTCAAGGGGCAGCTGTGCGAAGCGGCCATAGCGCACGACTACAAGATGCGTTAAGTGCGACGGGCGGACCTCGGAGTGTGAACCGCTGAGCACCAGAGGTGAGACAAGAGACGCTCCCATGACTGCCGAGCGGACACACTGGGTGACGAAGGAGAGGAGACGAGGTCACGGACGGAGCCGACGAGGCCCGACAGCTGACACTTTCACTATCGTCTCCACAGTGCATGACGGAGTCAGGAAGTCACCGCTACCGACTGTTTAACAAATCCTGAATGTAACAGTGAGGAAGCCGGGCCACGAGCGCTCTCTCGTCTCGATGAATGTTATCGATATTGATGTTGTGTGGGATGGAGTGATGTTCCTGTGTGCTTTGTTCAGTAGCTGTTTTCCGCAATAACCTGGAGTTGATCTTAATCATTCGTGTTGTCCGCACTAGGCTTCGAGTTGACAATACACCGACGGTGTAAACCCTCTTGTTATATCACCTGTTGTTCCGACCGATCAACAGAGAAAGATTTTCATTTCTAGTTGTGTAAAAATGGTTCCGCCGAACCGCCAAGGAAAAACCCGGAGTAAGGTGACGTGTGCCGTGATGTGAAAGGTGACGTGTTTGCGTTGTCAGTGTCGTCGTCGCTTCCTGTGAGTGTGTCGTAGAAAGGTGTCGAAGCTCGCCGTGTTCGCCGTGATGTTGACATGCCAATAACATGCTTTACCTCCCCCCCCCCCCCCCCCGTCCTCAAAGCCTTGAAGTGCCGGAGCGTACCTTCTGCTTTTCTGCATCGCCGCATTCAGCTTTATTTTCCCAATTCTTCCGTTCCACTTTTTAGAGGTTAAATATTCATTGACGTGCACATGATGCAGCCTGTAGAAATCCTCTCCCACACACATATATATATATATCCATTTACTCTGTGAGCATTATAGCACGAGAATTAAAGCTCATTATTCAACTCTGTAACGAGATCTTTTCACATTATTAACACAAAGTACAAACGGATGATTGGATTCGTTTCTAAGACGAACTTTTGCTTTGTTTAATGTTTATTTTACAGTTCAAGTTGTCGCGTTGTGACCAGAACTTTTCAGGTTTAACAGGCCGAGATAAAAAAGTCTGTGAAGCTTCTTTTTGACACGATAAAACATCTTCAAACGTATCTTGTCATGATGTTATGAGATCTGCCAAACAGAACATGTATCTCTTGATAAAACGTGAATATTTCTGATTGCATGATAAACGTCGTTCTGCTCGGATGTTATGACACAGGTGAGGATCAGTCTCAGGACTGTAGGATCCGTTCTCCTTATTTTCTGCCTGTATTAAGAAGAGTTGTGGGCGACAGCAGTGTGAAAATGCTCTTCTTGTATCGCGGTCTATCGCCACCTGCTGGCATGGAGAGTTATTTCCTTTCACTCGTGTGCAGAACGAACGTGGTGGTCGGCGGTCATTAAAGACAAAAAGGAGCAGAATCAAACTGTTTTTGTTTCCTGACTATTTTATCCAATCAGACAAGAACCGGCCTACGTTCTTCACTCCTGCACAGGTGCTGATTCATTTAATATGATGTGATAAACAAAATGTGCTGCAAGCGAACAGATCCAGAATCACTGGCATGTTAGTTCCTCATGTTTGATCTTTTTAAACATCTATTGAATAAGTTGTGTCACCTGTTGTCATGTCAACATTAAAACCTGAATAAACAGAAAAGTCCAAACGTGTCCTCAGGTCATCTTTCTTATTTTCACTTCTGTGACACGGTGAGGTGGTGTGCGGATGATCGTTACACACACGTTTCTTTATTTTAAAGCATTGACATGTTTACAGACACACACACACACACACACACACACACACAGAGTGACGTGCAAAACTCAGGCTGTAGTGAGCACACCACGAAAGGTTGAGTGTGAACTTTTTAACAGGGATATAAGATGTTAGCAAATCTGATATGCTCTCAGTTTGAGGTCCACCCCTAACACACATACATTAATGTTATTTTATTATATTCATATTTAAAAGGTCCAATCAGTGAGCTGATGACGATCCTTCCCGTTTTAAACATTTTGTTCTGTTGTGTGAAAAATAAAGATTGTATTCATTTCCCTCCCCAATAAATAAAACAAAAAAACACAACTGGATTTTACAGTGTTACAAATCAAATGTAACGTACAAAGAACAGGTAACCAAACACTTGTAAAAATATACTTCAATTAAATAAAACAGCAGGAAAAACAACATTTGAAGTGAATTATTTCAGGAGTTTTGTTAGCGAGTGAAGCGAACACAGAAGACGGGTTTGTTTTTACACCTGGTGACACCGAGAACAGATCCTACACCGCCGCATCAAACCATCACCATCATCACCATCACCACCATCACCATCATCATCACCATCATCATCATCAGCAGAATTCAAAACAACAACAATTTAAAGGCAGAGTCAGCAGCTTTTTCCTGAAATATTAAATATAGATTTACGTCCACTCTGTGTCTGCAGACACCCTGACCCTCGGGACGTTTCTGAGCGGGGAGCTGGTGTGTTTCCTCCAGCCAATCAGAGCGCACACGTGAGTTCAGGAGGGGAAATGTGATGGAAACCGGTGAATGTGACGGGTGCAGACGTATAAACAAAGACGAGAAAATCTAATGTTAGTGAGGAGAAACACCAAGAGGATAAACGAAGGTGAACTTTGTGCTGGTTTTTACCCGTGGACGTGGAGTTTTTCTACTTCCTGTTGGACAGGCAGGTTGTTAGCGTGTGCTAGCGTGCGTTAGCTTGCAGTGCAGACACAAGCAGTAAATGTCCACACGACATCCTGCAGTGAGGAGGCCATGTTTGAATTTCTACATTGCTACTGACTCCGCCTTTAAGTGATAACTGCAAGGCATTCTGGGTTCTCATTAAAATCAACATTTGTTCATGTTTTAGTGTCTACGTTGTGCGCATGTATAAAAATGGACCCACGCAGCTAAAATAACACTGAATCTGAATACGAAGAGTTAAAAGCCCAGGTGACGGAGAATCTTCCTGTGTAAGCAAAATAAAAACCTCCAAGCTCCAGTCGGACTTTTAAAATATCAGTCTGACTGGAGAGAGGCTCAGTTTGACTTGGATTTGATCAGCTGGACATTATTATTCAACCTCATGCTCCTAAAATGACAGTAAATAAGTTGAAGGAGTAGTGAAAGGTGGACACACGGTGCTGACCCTGCGCTCGCTTGCTGTCAGTGCTACCAGGTGGAAGACGTCGTGCTGACAGTTAGTAAAACGTGTCCTCAGTGTATCTCAGCGACGGCTGCTCATCCGTCAGCAGCAGGACTTCTTCTTCTCTGAAGAGCTGCCGACCAGCTGCACCGTCTTCTCCTTCTCCC
>NC_136696.1:2478971-2490519 GCF_947650265.1 Symphodus melops | reverse complement strand
GGAGACGTCGGAATCCCACTTTCCTGGTCGTGCTGGGCGGGGGAGGAGGAGGAGGAGGAGGAGGCACCCGGGTAGATGTCGCTCATCATCAGGTCGATGTTCTGGTCGTCTGCCGAGGCTTCCTCTCCTTCGCTGCACTCCTGGAGCGGGCTGTGGGCCTGACAGTCCGTCTGCAGTAAATGTGGGAGGTGGTCCTCCTCGATGGAGATGATCCTCTGCAGGTGTCCTCTGCTCGACCCGTTGGTCAGGTTGTGTCTCCGTGAGCTCCTGGTCAGCTCCTCCTCATCCTCACTGCAGAGAGAACATGTTGACGGCGAGGTTTCATCGACGATGTGTGAGTGTCGCTCGGTTTACCTTTTGAAGATGTTTGGATTTGAATGTTTCACAGCATTGATTGAAGGCCTCTGCTCCGTTCCTGCCGTCTGCTTTGAATTGTTTGGTTTCTGCAGAATAAGACATTATTCATTTGTTTAACTTCTACTTGAAGCTTCAGCGCTTAATGTAAGTGCTGACTCATCATTCTTGGCGCTACGGATCCCTTACAAGCGAGGGCAGGAAAAACAATCTATGAATTCTAATAAAGCACAAAGAACAACAAACCTGGTAATAAATGTCCTTTTCATCCCGTAAATGTTTGTTCATTTCTCTGAAAAACAACAAAGTCATGAGGAAGAAGAACCTCTAAGATGTGAATCACTGACAGATGTGACAGTCAATGAGAGCTGGATGAAGTAATTCAGTTCCATTTCTTTTTGCAAAATGTTGCGCGGCATCTTAGAATTAGCTACCATCCAAAATGCTCATCACTAAACTGAAGAAGTAAACAAATACGATTCAATAACTCGAGCACAAAACTTTAAAGGTCGCCTATGATGTAACATAAACTTCACCATGTTTCTCTGTCTCCAAACCTGCCTGCTCCACTTTTAAGAAAACGTGTGCTCAGAGAGGGGGCGTGGCCAGACACAGCTCATTTACATATTTAAAGCTACAGACACAGAAACAGCCTGTTCTGAGCAGGGCTGAAATAGAGGGGTTTAAAGACATGATCAAATACAGGATCAGAGTGGATTTACAACAACACACTTCACTTCACTTCTGACACTTATTTAAACTTTAAAATGTGATTTTCAATATTCCAGTTGCTGACAAGAGAAAGGAGCTGGAGTAATCAGCGGTTTGACATCATAAAACGTAACCACTGACGGCTTGTTAATTAATGATCGAGTTGTATCGTGTTGCTTTTTCTCTCGATCCAGACCTCAAAAGGTCCAGCTGTTTGAGGAGGCCTGCTCGCTCTCGCTGCAGTCCCTCCGTCAGTCTGTAGATTTCCCTGTGAAGAACAACAATGAATCCATTACGGCAAAGAAACTCTAAGAAACTGGACAGCAACATGAAGAGACAGCGTGTAATTTACTGTGTGCATAAAACAGACGAAAGAACGTCTTTAAAACATGAGCAAATAACTCACATCTCCTTCTCCTCGTGGAGCAGCGTGGACTGATCCTGCAGCAGACTCAGCTGGTCCTGAGCTAACATCAGGTCCTGGCTGGTGAGCTCCAGCTCCCGCGCTAACTCCTCATTGGTCTGCTTCAGCTTCACGTTCTCCACCTTGGTCACGTGCTGTTCACTGTGAAGGTCGTGACACTGACTCTCCAGCTGGAGACGGAAAGGTCGCAGTGAAGAGACTCAACAAGCAATATATGGTATGGTCAAAATATTATCAATCAATCAGGCTAAGATATGAGCTGGAGCATAGGCAATACGACTGAGCATTACAGTCATGCATCCATTGCATAAATCCCTTCAACATGTATGATACTGAGCATGGCTTCAGGGAATGTTTTTTAGTGGGACACTTTGATTTGTTAATTAGAAAACAAAAAGTCGTCGGCGTGAGCAGAATTCATTTCACTTCACTAATTAGCCTTTAAAGCTCGAATGTCAGTCTGTAAATGGAGGTGAAACAGAACCTATTAACATCTATCAGCACACATCAACAACAACAACAAGGAGACGAGCTGCTGCTTTAGGAGGAGACGGAGAAGGAGACGCTCACTGTGTATTAATGAAGCTGACAGCGAGTGGTAAAGGAGGTTCCTCCTGCTGCTGTCTGTCGGCTTTTTAAGAGTTCACGTGACGTCGACCTCTTTTTGAATTTTGTGTTTTGTTGTGCTGCTGTGATAAAAACGTCATGTACTCGGATCAAGTCGATTTCGTTCGGTGGTCTTGACTTTGGGGGCAGCAGAGAGAATCACTCCCATGATTCGCCGCCAGCCTCAAGGTCATCTGTTTTGATTGAGCGCCCCCTTTGGGTGGAGTTTACAAACTGCCTTCAATGCTTCTTCTGTGTAACGACCTGTTGTTTCTGACACGTCTTTGCAGGACTCTGGACACCGAACGGTGAAAAGGTTTTCACTCACCCTCCTCTGTTTCTGAAAGAGCTGCTCCAGCTCCCGCTCCTTCCCGGACAGCTGCAGCTCCAGCTCCTGACTGCGAGACAGAAAGCGCTCATAGTCCTTTAACGCAGGGATCAAAGATGAGGATAACGTATGAAAGGAGATCAACAGGAATAATTAAAAACACATGTCTTGTCTTCACTGGCGTGTGTACCTGCAGCACGATCCTGTCCTTTTCATTTTTGATTTGCTGCTCCATTTCCTCATAAAGCCGCTGGATCTCATCATCATGTGTCGCTGCTCTCCTGTGTGGACCACATCTTATATTTACAGTTTATACTTTACAACAAGCATGCTGATCTCTTCTACATGAACACAGCGTCACATACGCTATACGCTGCTGAATGTTTTCTTTTACATTTAAACACTTTCTCCTCATTGCAGAAAACTCTACTTTGACTTTAAAAATCGAGAAAACACAGACGTCTCCCGCTGACCTTTTGAGGGCGCTCTCCATCTCTCTCTTCTCCTGGTTGGCCTCTATGATCTGTGACGTCACTCTGGCCAGGAAGTCCTCGAAGTTGGTTAGAAGGTGAGGTTCGTCCCGCCGCAGCTGGGCCCACAAACTGCGCACCTCAGCGGGACTGACGGGACAGAGAGAAGCTCAAGGTCACCAGGTTCATGGGAGGGATAGGATAAATGCCCAGAAGCATCAGAAGAGTTTATAAGTCTGAGACACTCAAAACAAAGTGATGTTTTAATATGAATTCTTATCTGCTGGGATGACAGCAACGAGCTCACTAAAACAATGTCATGTGATAAAGTCTTTGGACTTTTCAACAGTTACAAGTTCTTCCTCTCAGGTCGACATCAATACGTGTCCGTGCTGCACAGACTGATCCGATGTGAAACGTCACCCTGAGTTAACCCCCGATGGACGGAGGCCAACAGGATGTGCAAATCTGGCCTCCGCCTCCACCGCTGTTCACTTGTATCGAGCTGGAGTTGTTTGCTAAAGGTGAGGCCAGTCATGCGTTTCATCCGATCCTATCGTGTCTCTCTGTCTGTCAGAGAAATGTCCAAACAGCCCTCAGCTACAGTTGCTATAGCAACGCCACAGCAGAGACGGCAAACAAAGACTCTTCTGGAGTGTGCAACTATTGTATCCAGTAGATGTCGCCCTTGAGCAGCAGCTTGAAAACAAGTCTCTGCCTGTGTTATCAATGAGAACCATATTTGAGCACCATTAGGTGCAAGAGGCCGACATAACCGTCCTCGGCTCGAGCTGCACTCACCCGTGTCCTGCATGGCTTTCTCACTGCAGGCAGTCATGACACACAGGCTATACTTGGTTTCTGCTGTATTTATGAGGAAAATGTCAAATATTCTTCCCTTTAAATTGTGACTCTTTGTAGTCACCCGTGTAAAAAAAAAAAAAAAAAGTTCTATGAAACAGACTTTCACAGTGAAGCACTGACAGGACAGGCAGCAGAGATTGTGCAGGGAGAGCACGGGAACAGCTCTGCTCGAGTGGAAACTTTTGAAGTCTCGTTTCGTTTGCACAGCTGAGGACAGTCTCAGGCTAAGTCACAGAAAATGTCCTGCGGAGTGACAGACTTCATGCAGGTGTTGACAAAGTGGGGAAAGATATGAAGAGCACAACGACAAGTTCACAGCTGAACTCAGGACAGGGGGTGTCTTTAAAGATACTCAATGCACCTTCAGCAGGGCGGCGAGAGAAGGCTGCAGCGACCTGTGCACCTCCAGCACCCTGAGGCGTTAGATGGTGGCCGACCCCTCTCACCCTGCACATGGACTGTTTGAGACTCTCCCCTGGAGGCTGCGCTCCATCAGGACCTCAGCTGTCAGCCTCATGAACAAGGTCCCTGCCCTCCGCCCACTTAGCACAGACTCTCATCCGCCCCACAGTCAGAAAACACCAAGGCTCAAACTGTTTTTATTCCTTACATTAATACTTCACATTTATTTTCTTACATGCACTTCATTGCATCCTTTTGTGTTTTTTGGTATTTTTTATATTAGACATTTTTAAATTCTATTTTATACATTTGCATTTGTAATTTTTCAAGTCTTGCTACTTCTGTTTTATTTCCTTTGTTTTGCACCAACACACCCTGATAAATTCCTTGCATGTGTAAATGTACCAGGCACTAAAAGCCGACCTGTCCTGGCATCACAAGCAAACACACACTGAGCACTCACTCTTCAAAGACGCTGTTGGCTCCGAGGTTCTCCATCAGCATGCTGAAGTGTTTCTCCTCCTCTTCATCCTCGTCTCGTCTCTCCGGACTCTCCTCCCACTGGCTCTGGTACTGAACCTCTGGGGGACTTTTAGCCGCGTTTTTCCTCCCCATGTCTTCCTCGAGCGAAACCTTCTGGCCGAATACAAATTCACCTGGAAGCGTGAAGAAGTGCACGATCAGAAGGACAGGCTGCACTGACGACACCGTCGGTGCTGTTTTGAAAAACTGACTGAAAACGTTGTTTGGAAAACGTACTGAAGCCGGAGGAGAACTCGTCGAGGGTGAGGAATCCGTTGCCGTCAGAATCGAGGGTATCAAACACCTTCTCCAGCTCCTCGGCACTGAGAGGCAGCCCGCCGTTCAGCCTCTATTTAAAAAGACACAAAACACAGCTGCTGCTACTGGCAAGAACAACGACTCAAGGCCATTTACTGAAGTGTAACTATAACAACTGCTGCGGAGGGTCATTTACAACGACATATTAAGCAGCCAGAAATAGACTCAATTAGCCCCAACTACACAGGGAGTGAGTCACAGGCTAAATAAGCCCTTTGTCTTTCTGATTTTAACACGTCAGGCTGAACTCACGCCGTCCTTCTGAACACAAACATCTGTCTGCAGGGACAGGAAATGACCGTCTGAGATCAACAGCAGGACACAAAGTTTATCTTCTTTTAGATGGAAGTGTAAAAATTAAACAGCAATCATAATACTGAGACAAACTTCCTGTGATCATAGATTACCATGGAAACAACAAACTGATCAAATGAAAGCCCTGTATGAATCTAGAGGCCTTGAACAGTATTGATCTTGTTCCTTACATACCTCACTGTGTGGATCTATGTATAGATGAGAATAAATAGAATATTCGTTTAGCTTAAAAAGGAGAAATTAGACACTTTGATTTTTATTATTTCCATGTTGGAAAATTGTGTGGTTTGTTTGATCCTGTTCTGTTGTGAGCAGGGCTGAAATAGAGGGGTTTATAGACATGATCAAATACAGGATCAGAGTGGATTTATAACACACTAGAAGACGTCTGAGAGTAATGTGATAAAAATGAATAATCTCAATCAAATATAAGTGTTTCATTTCCAGAGTTCCTTCCTTGTGACATTTTATAAACAGTAATAAAGACAGCCGTCATACAGCTGGTGTTACACTCGTCATCATCGTCGGTCACACGGTGCTTCACACTCACAGCTGGGGTCTTCCCACCACAGCTGCACTCTCTAATGCTTCTACACTGTGCCGCTTTACTGGCACAAACGTTTGCTTAAAGGATTATTTTAGGCATCATTGGTAATTAATCAAACAGGAGATGATGATTAATTGTAGAGAAGGAGACACTGTCATGGATTGGGGCTTTTCAGCACGTTCTTAAGTGTTGGACGTTGATAACAGCCACCTTTCTTCCTTGGTGTTACAGGAGCTCTGGATCTGCATATTAAAGGTTCAAAACATGTTTTACGGCTGAGGCATTGTCCCGATCATGGCTTTGAGGTGTTCATGGTTCCTTTTTTCTCATTTGTTTCTGGTGTGTTTTCTTCCTATCTATTAAAACTGTTCATTAAATTCAAGTCAAGGCAGGTTTATTTTTCTACAAAATATTTCAGCAACAAGGCGATTCAGATCCCCAGAGATCCTAGAGACACATTTAAATATTTTAATCCCAGCGATGTGGCTGTGTTCTTTGTGTGAACAGAGCAAGAGGTCAGCTGTCTTTAAAAACTGTCATGGCAGCTCTGTATCGACTCTGAACCGTCTTTCTTGATCTGTATTTGCAAGGAGCACATGACGATATCCTGCCATATCTATTGTTTGTGCACAGCTCTACCGACTGCAGAGTCTTCCTGACGGAAAAAGTCACTGAGGGGGGAGTAGATGGCTTCAAAGTCATGGAGTGCTAGATGCCCACACTGTAAGTCACCTCCATGTCTCAGTGTTATTTTGAACTCCAGACAAAGGGCTTGGTCCTGATTTGTCAAAATCCCCCCCTTCTTCTTCTTCTTCTTATTATTAGTAAATGCAGACACTGAGAGAATATTGTGTTTTTTGTCAACGTTTCATCGAGCACAATCTGACTCCCCCCCCCCCCCCCCCCCGTCTAAACAACATCCAGAAGAAAAAGACTTCACCCGTGCTCTTTCTTCATACTTTGTTAAACATCTCCCTCAGGAAGACAGGAAACAAGAACCTGAGACTCAGATAAGCTGCTGGTGAAGTTGAAGAATTTTCCACGGTGTATTTTAGTCGTGCAGGAGACGACTTAAATACAGATGTGACTTCCACTCGGTCCTGTAAGGAACTTGTAAGGCGTGAGGTCGCATGCATTGTGAGTTCTGGTCGTGTGTCGTAAACTCTCCGGTCGTACTGAGATCTGACACACTGAAGCATGTTTAACAGGAGTTAAAATAATCATCCTGCTGCGTCGGTCATATAGAAGCTGGAGTATTATTTTCAGGCTGTTTTATAACGAGTTAGAAACTTCTGGAGACCTGAAGAGTTCATGTTTGTGTGAGCGTCTTTTGTTTGTTGCACGAAGAGGAAAACGACAGAGTGAGTTCCTTAGAAAGCAAATCGTCTGACCGTGACAGAAGCTGCCGGAGCTTTGAGAAGAAACAACAGAGCCACGCCTCCGTTGGCAGCTTATGTTCTTTACGCAATGTTTACACGGCTGCATATGTTGACCGAGGCTGCCCGGACAATCCAGGAGGAGGGACGGCTCCTGCGAGTCAGCTGTTCTTGTAAAGAGTGTTATCTGGGCTCAACATATCCCTCACGTCAGCAAACAGCAGAACGCTAAAGCCAGCGTGTTTGTGGCCACGGTGTGAAGCTCACACTTCAACTGTGAAGACGGAGTGAAATGCTGTGGGTGAAACATTCGACACTCATTTACACTATCAGGAGCCGCTCTCAGGTGCAGAGAGACGTCCTCAGAACAGATGCTCCGATTTAAATAGAGGCTGTGATGAAAGGACCTCTGTCCTTCTCGCCGTCTAATTTCCAATCCATTATCATAAACAGCAGATCAAAGTGTATTTATGCTCCGAGCGGCAGCCTACAAGTGCTTCATCAAAGGATTAGCCGCGGCTGGGACCAACATCCGAGGGCCGGGTGAATCTGCACAATAATGCGAGTGGAGGAGTTGCATGACAAAGCTTCTGCAGGGCTCTTTTATCCTGCTGGATACGGAGCACATGTCCTCTCCACGTCCTGCTGGGAGTCATTAAGGAGCCCGCCGCCCCTGTGTAATACACTCATTCAGTTTCAGTGGGGGGGGGGGGGGGGGGGGGTTCCATCTCCAGAACAGGTGAACATATGAAATCCTTCCCTGACAGCAAGTTAGTTTTCCTCAGACATCAGGTCCTCAAACGGAACATGTTCTAACATTAAATCACTAAAGTTCTTACATTCAGTAACTTTCTTGTAGCTGATTTCAGATCTCAGGTCAGAACACTCACCTGCATGTCCCGTCGGGTGATGAAGCCCTTATTCTCGATGTCGCACATCTGGAAGAACTCGTGGGTTTTCTCCACAACTGTACTCTGTCCCACCTCCTCCTCCTCCTCTTTGTCCCTCCCGTGCCTTCCCCAGGCGGTCCTGGCGGTGGCACACGGAGAAGCAAAAGCCGCCATGGTATTTGCGAGTGTGTTGATGCGAGAGCGCTTTCAGGCGTCCTTCACATGAGCCAGGTGTGGAGGGAAGAGATCCTGGAGAAGTGGGAGCTCCACGCTGCTCCACATCAGACGCTCTCACACATGTCGCTGATTGTCATCTCTTAGCAACGGGCTCTTTAATAAGTCGATGAAACCTGGGAGAGAGGCAGAGAGGGGAGAGTCTTCAGTTTGAGCATGAACAGTAAGAAGTGACAGTGCTGCTTCGACAGCGCGTCTCTGAACAAACACTCTTTAAAACAGAGACGGGTTTTCACCTCATGAATTAGAAAGAACGAAGGAAACGCTGCTTCAAACTCTCTCACACACACACACACACACACACACACACACACACACACACACACACACACACACACACACACACACACACACACACACACACACACACACACACACACACACACACACACACACACACACACACACACACACACACACACACACACACACACACACACACACACACACACACACACACACACACACACACACACACACACACACACACACACACACACACAGAGTTCACTTCACTTTTATTAAACTGGACACGTTTGTCCTGATGGGACAGATCCGATCTTATATCGATATCATGACGACGGTCAGACGGAAAGGAGCCGCTTCTTCTTTATCAGAGGTTTCCCAATCCGACATCAGCAAGAAAACAAATATCGGATTTTATCGTGCTGCCTCTAAAGTCTTCGATCCATTTCACAGAGTTTAAAAGTATTATAAGTTGTTTTTATTGGATTTATTTAGATTATTTTTCAGGGTTTTTATTTATTTTATTCAGTTGTAGAATCCTGTAGATATGATGTTGAAGGTTAAGATGTATGTAACCAGTCAGTTCATAATAAATGGATCAGTTGTTGCTGATTATTGTTCTGTCTTAGTAACATTTGTCTGAGTTCAGCACTTCTACATAAGTCATAAAATGATGTATGATTCATGCTGATATCGGATCGATAAATGATTGAAAGTACAGGTCTTACACTTCCGTTTCAAAGGTTTAATTTGAAAAATCAGACAGTTGCTGCTTCCTGTTTGTATGTGGTGCATCTTTAGTTAGATTATTCACACATGCACACAGTTTAAACTGTTTCAAAGTTCATAAACAAAGTGTAAGAGCGTGCCATTTCAATCAACACATGTTCAGGTCCATAAACCGTCACTCTGAATAGAAGAAAGTGGTCAACGGTGAAACTGTGTGCTGTGTGTGTGTGTGTGTGTGTGTGTCTCTGCTTCAGAGACTAATTTCATCTGGCAAGTGATCCCAGAAGTGACAGGAAGCTGTGCGATGATGAGGAGGGTGAAATATTGACTGATGTAACTCAGGAGGACGACGGTCTCATGCATACTTCACTTCTATGTGCACTGGTTTGGAAGACTGCCTACCAGTGTGTGTGTGTGTGTGTGCTGCATGTGTGTTGACCCATGCAAATCTAGACATGCAGGACTGGTAGAAGACAGACAGCAAACACAGATATGCATGTAGGCAGGTTGAAGGTCAGCGGTAAAAACAGAGTCTGACACACACACACACACACGCACACGCACACACACACACACACACACACACACACACACGCACACACACACCCAAGTTTAACCTAATTTTATTTTTGTCAAAGAGGTGTTAGCTGCTGGTGCTACCAAAGCTTGCAGAATAAGAAAGGTGCACATTAGAGGACGGCTGCTCTGCAGAAAAGTGATCAAATGGCCACTAGGGGGCGCTGCTTTGTACTTTAGCAGTGATGCCACGTCGCCTCTGTATGCCATCAGCTGCAGATATCTGGACTGTTATATCCTGGTTAGCCTGAAAGAACATCGGTGTGTACCTGCTCCAAGCTTTTTGTCTCGGGTACTCGCCCTGTCCTTGCATCATCCAGCGCTGTGACAACTCGTCTTCTGACACAGAGACGGTCTGATCGTCCTCGAGGGACACTCACATCACCGTGTTCTTGCACATTATGTGCTGAAATAAGCCTGTCCACATATAATACACCAAGCATTTTGAAATATCTAACTGTTCTAGTATGTTCTGAAATATCTGTCTGACACGTTCATAGAGTATGAAGAAAAACAATACATTGTGTTCTCCTTTTTTTTTTTCACGAGTCATGCTTCAAGTCTAAACATTGTGCAACACACTACAAGCATGACAAACCCACGAGGAAAGTCAGAAACCACAGTGAGTAACAGACGAAGCTGACGCCTGAGAGAGGAAGTCAGAAAAGGAACTCAGATGAATTAGTGTTTGGAAAGAGTGATGTCGTGTTTTTCCTCTTCATACATAATACTGTCTAATCTCCTCAGAGCGTCCTGTTGGCCGCACGCCACGCACAGCTTTATGACTCGTTAAAAGTGTTCAGACAGGTGGCCAGCGGGGCGTATGAATGTCAAGTTAGAAACACATCTGCCACATGATGAGTACACTCTTCACCGCTCGATCTAAGTCAATAAATTACAATCAATTAAAAGTCGAGGGAGTGAATAAACTTGAGCGTGCTGCTTTGCATGCAGCTCTCTTATCAGTTTCAGTGTTGGACATGTAGCAGCTGTCAGAGCTCCAGCACTCACCACAGGCTGCACGCACGACATGTTCAAGCTCCACCTGAAGCTGTGTTTAACGCTGGCCTGCACAACATGAGAAACCTGTCCAATAACACTGTTCTGCTTAAAAGATGTGAAATGCAACTACTAAAGAGGAAAGTGCAACACGTTACACATAAATATCTCATGAATCCAGTGTGTGTCCTGTGTTGATGTGTGTGTGAGTCCTGACTGTCTGCAGTGAGGGAGAAGCTGGAGTCCTGCTAGCTGTGTTGTTGTCAGAGCTGTGTTTACATGGCTCCTCCCCTTTTGTATAAAAGCTCTTTGAGTCAAGAAGAAGAAGAACATACTCACTGATTATTTAGAGGTCAAATCACACTTATTCTGTGTCAGTTTATGTGTAAAAATAAGCAACGAGTTAACCTAAGTGTGCTAACATTAGCATGCTAACACAAAAAGGAAAAATACAGGACACAGGCCTTTGCAGTTGGAACAAAAGAAAAGTTTTCCTGCTGCTTGCTCTTAAAGGAAGATTAGGTGACTTTTTGATCCAGTAGATGTCGCCCTTGAGCTCCAGCATGAAACCAAAACAAACTTCTGTTAGGCCACGCCTCCTCCGTACTGAAGCCTCCGCTCTCCTCCAGAGACACGC